>NC_066856.1:14450609-14750609 GCF_001640805.2 Lates calcarifer | reverse complement strand
ACCTTTAACAGCTCGTATAATAATCTCACGGAAGTCTCAAAAAAAAAAAAAAATAAACAGGGAGCAATTGTTATTCATTGCTTTATTATCTGAATGGCACTTGTCGATTAAGTAACACCTCCCACTGCGCGCCTCCTCAGTCAGGCATATTGTGGTGCCTTTAATCTCAAAGCCTCCTAATTATTGCTCATGCAAATCACAGATCAGGGCTCAAATATTTTGTGAAAGAGAAAGAGAAAGAGAGAGAGAGTGAGAGGATAAGGGAATGCAGCCTGTGTATGCATGGGTGTGTGGCACTTTTTTATTTTTTTATTTTTTGAATTGCAGCAGATATGGAATTAGCTGAGGAGGACGGGATTGTGCGGATTAGGCGGTGAGATTTTACCAAACGCGGGCTCCCTACATGTAATTCATTTTGGCGTCCTTGAAATTGCTACTGTGAGAAATTTAGCAGCTGCAACAGCAACACTGAGAGTCCTCAAACAGGCTGAGTCCAGCCCCCCCCTCCCTTTACAACCACCCACAACACCCACACCACCACCACTCCCACGTTTTTCTGAAGCATGATTGCATGAAAGCCGTTGGGGGTGTGAATGCTGTGGTTTGGATTTTTGTGAATTTTGCAGCTCCTAAAAATATTCAAGCCTTTGTGGGGAATGGATGACATATCTCACAGTTTGATGCCTCTCCATGTGCACCCCTAATCCTGTGAGAGCGTGTTAAAAGCTCGGTTCACCACAAAAAATCACCACAAAACATGCTGCACTGTATATTCCCGGTTAGTTGTATCTTGCCTGGCAGACTTCTGCTGCCATTTGATGAGGGTAAATGGAATCTCCGGGTGGCTGACCATGAACCGAAATGCCCCCAGTCTGCATCCAGCTGGGGGACCTTTCTTCAGATCACAGACAGATACAGTGTATGTGTACTTGATGCGGGATGTCAACTTGACCAAACTGAGCTAACTTAAGCAAACTGAGCTAACTTTAGCTTTGTTAGCACCAGCAACAGCAGTCGTCTTGTTTTCCTGCGAATCTGATGTGGCATATTGATGCACATTAATCCTACAGAAAAGCAGCAGTTTTATCAGATTTGCTGTCACCTTTTCCATCTACTAGAGTTCACAGCTATGGTTATAACCTCTCTCCTTTCATTTTCATACGATATTTTCTACCAGCAAAGTAGTCCCATTGAAAGTTTGTAGATTCTTCCAAGTAACAATGACACTGTTTCTGGAGAGATGCTCTGTTTTTTGATCTGGTTTTTTCTGGAGCTGTGAGAACCAAGACCAAAATGAATTTCACTTTCAACACAATTTGAGTTCTGAGAAATCAGGGGTTTCAAAACCTCAGGAAATAAAGTGCATAAAGTTTGTCCATCCAGGTGACCTGTATTTATTTAGTAGACTACTGCTGTACAGTTGATGTGTTTATGTTTTTCCATTCACTTTGACAGAGTGTGGGCTGAAGGTTTGCAGAGGAGATGATTCTGTTAAATGCGTGTTAGAGAAAATGAGAAGATAACTGTCACCATTAATAATCTCCTCACTGGGAGGTGGATTTTGTTATCTTTTTTTTGACATGACCAGGCTAGCAGTTTCCACTTGTTTCCAGTTTTTATGCTAAGCTAAGCTAATTGGCTTCTGACTGTGGCAGGTGATGGTCACTTGCCAAGACCTTCAGCCATCATTGTGTTTACAATACAAGAGTTTAGGATAAGGCTACTTCTTCAGAGCAGTTTGGGCTGTGGCTAGCTGGTTAGCATGCTAACTTCAGTAGAAGAAAAGAAGTGAAAGAACGAGAAGCAAAACATTGGTGTTGCTTTCCTCTGCTGGAGACAGCTCTTGGCAAGTAAATAAATAAAGTTTGATGCTGAGCTCACAACGTTTCTTTTAGACTGATTGGCGACAGCTTCCTTAACTGTTTAACTCCAGAAACTTCTTGTAGTGTGTTATCACAGTACAGAGACAGAAGATAACTACTCACTCTCCACCTGAATAATAGAAGACAGTGTCAAACATAAAGGTTAGTGGCACAGGCAGCACTGATACACCGCTCAGGGAGTCAGGTGGTCATAAAACTGTAACATGCATTCATAAAACATCATTGCACAGCAGTTGCAAGATAAACACGGTTATACTCCTTCCCAAGGCCACTTAGAGAAAAATTACAGCTTTTTTTTAAAACGCCTGGAACAACATCTGAGGACAGTGTTGCCACAAGTTGCTTTTAAAATACATAGATGGATGATGAGGTGCAGCATTTCATCGAGCGTAACTCATCATCAACATGGCCTCGTCTGCCGCACCTGTGAAGGGGATCATAAAGTTCCCAGCTGCTACCATCCATTCAGTGAGAAATAAAGCCGAGAACAAAGTGTCTCAGCCTGTGTGATGTGTAAATTCGGAGCTGCCTGTCGTGTTTCTCTCCTTCGTGTCCACTGTGGCTCTGCAGGGCAGCCGAGCCTGGAGAGGTCTGCCTGAAGTTTAGCCAACCCATTACAGCATACAGTGTACAGTAAGAGGATTATATCACCAATCCCCTGATGTCACTGTAAAGCCACAGAGGCCTTAGCTCATAGTGAACCTCCCCCCCTACAGCAACTCCTCACCGTCCCTCCGTGCTGTCAGTCTGAATGGTGCTGCCCATCAAGATCTGGCAATCAGTTCACAGGTTCAAACCCTTGTCCCCTCAGGCCAGTGATGACAGGAGCTTCTGCACATGCTCAGATGCTGCTGTTTGAGTTGCAGAACAACTGGACAACTGCCCACAGGAAACACAGAGCCATATGGTGTGAGCAAAGGTGCCATATAAAGCCATCAAACCATTTGTTCTTTGACATGGAAGTGTGCTCCTGTTTGGGTTTAGGAGCATTTCCCTTGGAAACGACCATTCAGTCATGTCATATAATCAGATCAGGAGACCACTGAAACCAGTATTAACTGAAGACACCTTTTACCCTAAAACTGAAGCTTTTCAATCTTGAACTGCTTCCATTTCCATTAAAAAAATGGCAAGGTCATCTCTTTTTCAGCCTCTTACAGAAGATTTTCCTAACCTGGGGAAGCTGGCTCGCAGGCAGACTTCTAAAAAAAGAATGGGAAAGCTGTACACCCATAACTCAGACGCAGTCGTTTTTGATATTTCGACATACTGCCCCTCCTCCATCCTCCAGTTCGCTGAAATGTCAATCTTTCGAGGTTGAAACAAATGATTACAACAGAGTTTTGAGTGTGCAACTTTTGCATTCTCTCTAGGAAAACTGGTAAAACATCTTTCTTCCTTTCCTTCTTCTCTTGTGAATTCCCAGTCAGTTTATTCTGCTTGTAAGTATTGTCTGTGTAGCCATAAGCCTCTGTGCCACATTTGCCACTGTAAAGCAAGGCATATGGCTGTTTTAAGGTGCTCTACAGGCAATTAAACTTTAAAAGAAACTTTAAAAGATTCAGTAACAGAAAGTGGGAACATGTTACAAATTTGGAGGCAGGACTGATATTAAAAATGAGAATAAGAAGACATAAGACAACAATAAAACTCAGCAGAAATTTGCAGGGTTTCAAGCCTGTTTTTAAGGGCCTCAGATTTCTCTAGTGATTTGTTCCACAAGTGAGCAAGTAACTGAATGAGGATTCACTAATTTTAATTCTCACTCTGTTTAAACAGCAAGAAAATGCTCTTTCTCATATTTTGTTAACCAAAAACAGTTAAAATCACATAAAAAACTTTATTGTTGCATATATTTGACATGATTATTTGACATGATATTTGACATGATTATTCATCATTTCTTTATTTGGAGCTGTTGCTTTCACCTTTGTATGTGTTTTGTCCTTAGGCACCTTTGTGCTTTGTTGCTAGGAAGCTGCTACATCTGGTCATGTTATCATTCAACTCTCATACTGCTGGAAACAAAGGCAATGCCAACTCTAAGTGTGTCTCTGTGCTGCTGTCAATGTCAAAGACAACAAGGATCACTAAAGTCAGGACAGCTGTACTTAGCCCTAACCCTGTCTAGTCCAGCCTTCCTGCACAGATGGCCCTCAAGAATGATGTCTGCCAGGTGACTGAGGCCTGGAGGTTTGCCATCTCAGCATTTTGGTTAAGGTTAAGTGAAGGCCTCTCATTGTGCTTCGGGCCCCAGCATCTGACTCTTACCTGGGATTATGTGCCTCCATTAGTTAATCACTCTCACAGTAAACCTCCTAAGCTCCAGCGCTCAAACAATAGAAAACATCTCACACAATCAGTCAGCATTTTACAACGGTGGTGCTCAGAGAGATCACTGCGCCCGGGCGTCGTATTATTCATATGGGCGATAAATTGGTCGTCTCTGCTGTGACATCTGCTGAGTTTTATCTTTTTGAACGAAGTCTGGCATCCACATGGCAGACATTTTAAGCAAATTACAAAACACATTCCCCCCGCCGGCGCGATCACTTTATTGTCATTAAAAAGGTTTTGCTGCTTTGATGTCTGAGGCTGTAACACAGTAACAGTCAGCAGGCAGTAAATGTCCAAACGTGGAGGGAGCACGGTTGCATAGGTCAGGATAAGAGTTTCTGTTCTTTCTAGATAACAACCCTGTATCATTTACCCATGCTTGACCCATTGCTCAATTTACCCAGAGTTCAAAGCAGCAGGTCGTTCTGACCAGATCTGGTGGATACACCATTTAAGGGAAAGGACAAGTTAAATAAAAAAAACAAAACATCACAACATGAGCATGAGCTCATCGTATCTGGCAATGATTAATGGAGTTTTCCCTGATATCGTGACATATTCAACATGGTGGTTCACTTGATCATTTGCTCGCTTTTTCAGTACTTTTGTAATAATGCCACAAATGATGATGAGACAGTAATTTTTGAAGAAAGGAATGTATATGACTTTAATTTAAAAAATTTAAAAAGCCAAAAAGTGTAAATTAGCTCCAGCATTTGCTGACAGTAAGCTCTAAGGCTTAACAACCCCCGAGCTCTGCTTTATTCCTGCCGTGCTTTTCCAAAATGCAAAGGCAGGGGGGAAAAGAGAGAGAGAGTGAGAAGGCATGGGAGAGTGTTAACTGTCTTCTGTAGAACCATTCATAGTCTCCCTACCACTGGAAATGTTGGTGAGGAATTCAGGGAATGCAACTTCTCAGCACAGATCAAACGCGGTTGAACATTAACTGTTCTGAACTCTTCAGCCCTCCAGTGCTGCTCCCAGGGACTGCCTCTCAAGTTCAAGGGTCCCACAGGAGCCCTCTTGAATGCTCAGTGTCAATAACAGGTACGTCACATGGAACGGTTACACGTGAAGCCGCGGGTCATCCCTTTTCTGGCCCCTGCGCCCTTCCAACTGGCTTCAGCCACACACATATGAGATACACGTAATGATTAGGTGCTCATATACACCTGCTGCTGCCACTATGGGGCAGAGTAGGGGTGACTTTCACAGCAGTAAGGACAAACGCATAAATAAACACATGCATAGGAGGAAAATCAAGCATGCAAAAATGTTTTTCTGTGAGTGAGAGAAGGACAAATTCCCACGCAGCAGCTTTCTCAGTTATCTAAACGTTGCTGTTGTGCAATAGCTGAAATATGAATTTTGCAAGAGCTGCCAGGTCTTAACCTGAGGTGACAGCTGTTCTCCAGATGAGCTCTCAACACCGGTCTAACACCTGCAGTATTTGAGGCCTGCAGGACACTTTCCCAACTGGGTGCTCCCTATATCTACGAACTGTCAGAGCTGCCTGCAAATGAGCGGTGCCTAAAGATAAATCATCCAGATTAGGGACCATAAATAAGTGATCTTTGTACTAAGATGCCTCTGGTGCTTTTAGTCCACCTGCTGTCGGCTAATCAGATCTGATCAGTTAATGAGCAAAACGGAAATTCGATTCAGTTCGGTTAAATTCACTTCACTTTATTTCAGGCCATATAGGGAGAACATTAAAGAAAGGGAAAGTCAGCACCACTTGATTGATCAGAAAACACAAAAAAGCTGTGAGGTACACACACATCCAGCATGTACACACAGTCGGTCACACACATAATACAGCTGAGGAGGGATTAGTGTCAAATGCTACAACCTTTGTACATACAGCATCTCTTTGCAGAGGCCTTGGCGGCATTCCCAGGTAGTAAGCAGCTACTACTGAACAGGACTTTGGGTGGGTGCCATGTTTTGACAGTGAGGGATGGGGACGTCCATGCAGCAGCTGTGGGTCTCTGTCACAGGGCAGGAATGGGAAGCAAGAGGGTTCACTGGGTGACGCTACAGTGGAGGTGCCCTCTCTTGTAAGAGGCTCAACCCGCTTCCTGCTGGGGGTGCTGGACAGATTTATGACCCGGCAAATGAAATGTTAAAGCAGGATGCTCTGAGGAGCCGGAAGCTCGGGTGTGGATGTATCTGCATGTATCTGCCAGGCTTTCGTTTATTATAACAGTTTGTGAATATACTGTGGTATAAAACCTGCAAATCTGAACTTTGTTAACACCAGACTGCATCCATTTTAAAGGTGCTATGTGTAAATTCTGCTATTGCTACATAGCCAAGGTTAGCGTTAGCAGCTGTTGATTTACCAGCCAAGAGGAAACATTGTTCAGCATCAGACTAAATTCCTTTACTCGCCAATGCTACAGTTAACTCTTGTTTTGCTTCTGTTTCTGTCACTTCTTCTAGTGAAATTAGTTTGCTAACCAACTAGCCGGCCTGTTCTGTCTTGTAATGCCACTCGGCAATAGTGAGTCACTGTTACGTCCATAAAAGTGATAAAGAATGCAGAGACTTTATTTGATAAAGACTGACACTGAAACCATCATTTAGATATTTTACTCCAGATATTTTTCAAATCTCTTTGGTCATTTTTTAAAAGGCTGTTTTGGCTTTTAAGGCAAAATAACACTGATTTATGACATAATTGGAAAAGCATATTGGTAGACAGACATTTCATTGGTATCATTAAGGTTTTGTTATATTTTACATAATATCAAATATAATTAAGTCAATAGAGTGCCAATCAGAGTCGTGTGCTGCTGCTTCACACTGCAGAAGTCTGATCAAAAGCTCCTCAAGACACCTTCAGTGGCCCCCTGGGGAACAGCAGTCTCACTCTCACATGAATATTTGACTACCCATCAAAGACGTGAGCAGGCTGAAATGCAAAAAAGGCTACTCATAATTATCAGGGGCGCTTCTTACCCCCTCATTTTACTGACTTTTTATGAACCTTCAAGGGCACTTTTGCCCTGAGCCCTTGTTAATTACTGACCTTGGCTGGTGTGTGTATGTGTGTGTATGTAAATGTCTTTTTGTCTGATTTCTTCGCTTATCATGCAGTCTAGTTATCAGATAACTAAAAGCCCCACAATCAGTCTGACAGATGACAGTCAGAGAGTGGTGGGTTGTAATTTGCTGACGTACGGGACTTCTCTCAGGTGTGTACTTTGAACCTTCTCTTCCACCCTGAGGAGAGCAATGCAAAGACCTGGTTCTTGGTAATAATAAGCAGTATATTATTGTAGTTATATTGTTAACTGCCAAATAACCAGGTTTAAATTATCTAAAATAATATCAATGAATAGCTGCTATTTGTAAATTTAAAAGGCCTGCAACCACGGACAGATCATGAGAAAATGGGCCCCTGGACCTGGCCCTCCTCCTACATAGAAGCAAGACAAACTGAAAGAGACAAAGCCACATTATTAGTAGTTGTTTTGGGTCTCTTTGTGGTCGCTTTGTCTTTCTAGCTTGTATGTCTCTTTGCAGTTATTTTGTGATTTCTGGTAGTCATTTTGTGTATCTTAAAATATCTAGGTACTCTTTTTTGGTCTCTTTGTAGCTGTGCTGGGTCTCATTGTGGTGGTTTTGCATCTCTTCTTAGTAGTTTTGTGTGTCTATATGGTCATTTTGTGTCTTCTGAAAGTCATTCACGGTCTCTTGGTAATTGTTTTGTGTCTCTTTGAGGTCATTTTGTAACTTTTTTGCATCTCTTTCCGGCCATTTTGTGTCCCTCTGTAGTCATTTGATGAACTTTTCAGCAAGAACGGTAAACAGTCACTTCATATAAAGACACCGCAGCAGAGGCTTGTACTCACAGAATGACCTGAATGACGTTGGAGGGTCAAGTTTGTGGACAGCGCAGGTCAGGGCTCAGCTGAGGTGGCCTTAAGCCCAAAACCCTGAGCCATGAAGTTATTTCAGTCCAAAGTTAGTAATGAGATGCATACTTGTGTGCACGGCAGAGACACAGAGGACCGTTCATGTACACAGCATCCCGGAGTCTCCTCCTCTGTGAGCTAACACAGCCGGCCATTCACTGTCTATCACACTGCAGCACATGATCCTCACACCCACAGCCGTCCTAATCAGCCTATTTACGAATGTGGTGGCATATTAAAAAGACATTTCGTCTCGCGGCTGTGACTGCGCACAAAGACGATAATTGATTTATTCAGTTTAAATAATAAAAGCTTCTTCATGAGGTCAAGGGCATTATTCCCTCAGAGTCAGTGTGGACGAAGTCATTTGCGGAGTGTTGAATCATCAAATGTTCCCTCTTAGTTGACCTTTTCCTGCTGCTGCATCTGATCACTTGATAGTAGGAGAAACAGTGAATTAATTTCAGGCGCCGTGGAGTTGCACTCTGTGAACTCTGTCTTTTTCTTGTCCTGAGCTGTCATTTGTGGATGCACATGATTCTATACTGCTTCTCCAGGACTATACTCATCCTAAACAACAGGCGCTATATTAGATGGGAGATGCCTAAACGCCACTGCGTTGAAAATTACAAGCTTTGATCCAATTGTGGTTTTTGTGTGTGACAGAGAGAGAGCTTGAGCTGTTCTCTAGCGCTAACGTCACAAGGTTTCTGCCCATCAGATCCCCAACCAACACAGTGGGTGGAGAGTGCAGCTGCTTCTCTGTATTCTTGTTGTCTCCACAAAGTCTGAGACTCCACAAGTCAATCATGAGCGTTCCTTATTTAATAAAATGGTTGGATTAACGTAGTTGCGAGTATTATTGAATCAGGAAGTCCTCTGATGTCATGTTTGACAACCAGTATCTCAAAATCAGAGGATCTCTCATCTGTTATCGACCTTGTCTGTCAGTAGATTTCATGCTGTCTGAATCAGAGCAGCCCACTCAGACAAGAAGTGAAGTGAGATGAAATTACTGGATCTGCATGTGTGACCTGAAAACCCCACACACAGTCATGCCCCAGAAAGTCTTTTTTTGCACTGAATTTCTCCCTAATTCAGACCTCAGATCACAGCAATGTGAGATTCTTTCTTTAGGCCCGTTATTTAGCAATTATAAGCAGGATAAAACCACCAAATATATTCATAACACATCGTAGTTGTGACAGTTGTAAGCAGATAATAGGACATCTTTTAGTAGTAATTAATATATTAGTCAACTGTTCATCCATGACTGTTGTATAAACAGCTAATAAATGATTATAATGTAGATAAAATCACATTTGATCATATTTTGCTTCATTAGCCAAAGTTACATTTACTTCTATATTTATAACACACCTAGATCTCTGACTAAACTGCGTCTGAATTGCATTGTGGGTAAAAAAGAGTATGTGTCTGGCTCTGCTGCATTGATTTTGCTGATAATTTTTTTTTAAACTATACTGTGTTGCAGCTCTGCAGCTGTATTAGGGCGAGTAGTGAGATAGACATCAAAGAGATAAAATCACAAACAGTAACACCTGATAACGTGCATGCATTGCTCTGGACCCCACCACTGACCATAAAAGACAACATATAGGGGATAAATACTGAATGTACTGTAAATTGAGTGGCTACTGCAGAAAAAATGCAGACCAAAAATAGTATCAAAATCTTATTAATAGATAAATAATATTAAACATTACAACTTATTATTTGCATCAGTGGTGAATGCCTCACAGGAGGATTTACCATTCTCTTTGTATTTACGTACAACAACATTGTATGTTGTATTATATTTATTATTTGTTCATATGCTGGTTAGAAATGCTAGGGGGAGTTAAAATAAAGTTTTACTAGGTCACAAATATTTTGTCTGACCTGCCCCAATGCATAGATAAGGCTCACAAAGCTAAATACTTTACTGCTCGTCTGTGAAGTGAATCTTCCCTGAGTAAACTTCAAAAGGCTCAGTCATTAATAATTCTGATTTAGGAGCTGGCCCGTTTGATATTTGCAATTCTGATAACCAATGCTTGAATTGCAGGAGGGGACAGAAGGAGGAAACGGGAAGACGGGTTTTGGGGGATATGATTTTGGGGTGTGGGAAGTTGTGGGGGGGTTTGGGAGGTGTCTACAACTGCATCTTTTTCCTAAATTATACCTCAAAATGCTGACACCCTCTGGAGCACTGCAGTCACCTAGGAGTTAATGAAATTTCCCTAAAAATATCACTTAAATTATTCATAAACAAATTGGTCTGTGTGTTTTGCTGATGCATATTTCATGCACCTTTCTTAATTCATTAGAGTTACTCCTGTATTCTAACCTCTAGCTCATTATATTAGCCTGCTAATTAGCCTACAAAGACAAAATAAAGGCTATAGTAAATCACCAGAAAGCATTTTAAGTAAAGAGGAAACTGCCGTTTTATTTTAAGTCTGTGCTACAAAGAACATGCTCTACATTCTGCGAAGACGTGACAACGATCATTCCTGGAAGTGTCAGCAGGGTGATAAACACTGCGGCAAAGCCAAAACACATGCACCAACATGGCCTCCATTCAAGATATTGATATTTAAAGTTTCAGAGTAAAGTGGTTTACCACATTATATTGAAAATATGCATGCTGACTTCCTTCTGAAAAGATTCTGAAGCAATTTCCTACAGTCTTGTGCAATTTAAATGTTAAAGGTTGTATCTTTCAGCAGTAAAAATTAGTGGCAGTTTGTGCGTTTGAGGCCAAAAAGCTGCTTTTTCTGATTTTAAACGTCTGAAATGTGAATGGGAGTTTGTTGTCTTCTAGTTTCCAGGATCTCATCAGCTGTGAAACTGGTGTCAAAAGGCAGCTCTGAGTGATGTTAGTTTGCTTAACCAACATTCACACACCCTTACCGACTGACCCATTCCTAGGGAGAAACCCGGGGGGGGGGGCAAAGAGCAGCAGTGACACCCACTAACACAAACCCAGCAGGTAAACAGACGAGCGAAATGCCCCATCCTCTCCCGAGCCGTTACGTTAGCCCTTAACAACACACTCTACTATAAACACAGAGAATTTCAGGCGAACAAAATGATTCACTGCCTGCAACCTGATCGCTCTGTCTTTCCCCTTTCTCATGGCCTTGTCTAAATGTCAGCATCTGTGTAAACGCTAAGGTAATTCACTTGTCGGCTTCCTGCTGTGAGCATGGAAAGAGCAGAGGAGGAGTGAATCACTTTCAGTACACACATCCTCTTGGATCAGCTGCCTCTGGCTCTGATGTTAACTGTTGTTAAAAGATAATAACTCCCGACATGTTAACATATTTTGTGGTTTTAGAGGAGATACCAGGTGACATTTGAATGCACATTTCTGGTATGTACACTGTTGCATAATTCAAAAGAAAAGTCTTGAGTCAGATGTGATCTTTTTTCCCCTCTACAATACCGTACACAAGCTCATTTAGGTTAATGGTGTGATATAGTGAGTGGATGTACACTTTGCTTAGCAGAACTGAGAGCCAGGGTGACCAGGGGAGGCCCCAAGTACAGACTGTATGATTGGCTGAGCAAAGGCATTAAAGCAGCAGTAGTTTTCACAACCAGTACATATGCATAAAGAGTGCAACAACTTCCCCTAACCGTGACTCAGAGTGAAGATGCTGAACAAAATAGATTAAGCAAAGCTGAATTTTTCAATACCTAGATGCCTGTACATTTTCCACACACATCAACGGCACCCTAAGTGTTTTCTCTGGAATCCAAAAATACCTTGTTGAGTTTTATGTGGCAGCTATTGTGTGTAAATGTGAAGTGTTTTTCTTTATATCAAAGTGACACAGACACAGTTAACATCTTGTCAAAATGCAACCAGTGTCATATTCTTTAGATAAACAAAGAACACGTGCAAATGTATCTTGAGAGTCACCAAGAAAGACTGTAAAAGTTATTTATTACTTATTATTTAGGTTATTGACTTCAGTATACAGTCACAATACAACTTTAAGTGATCAAATGAAGATGTTAGATCCAAGCAATATTCTATGTACAATACAATGTTGTCAGCATATAAAGGTAATTATTTAAAAAAAAACATGCAAATGTATGCAAATGTGGCTGGTTTGAAAGTGTTTCAACCAGCAAAAAGTGCGTGTGTATTGCAAAGCTTTATGACACCAACTCATGAATGTAGAGAGACATGAAAAGGGGAAAGGGCTCTGGACCAAAATAACAAAGAAGTGAAATTTTGAAATCAGTCAGAGCCTGAGCTGCAACACAAACATAGCACAGACTAACTCTGCAGACACATACAGCTACAGTCTAGTGTCCCAGTTTGCCCAAATAATGGAGCTGGAGCCAGAAGTCGAGTAGCTTAGCTTTACATCAAGAATAGAAGATGGCATAACCAGCTAGCCAGCTCAAAAATATGCCTAGGAAAACCTGTAAAACCCAGTAGTCAATACGTTACACCTATTACTGTTTCTTGGAGATAAATGGTCAGTCCAGTACAGCTGCTTCTACTCTTTATACTAAGTTAAGCTAATCTCCTTCATGCTCTAGCGCTGTACTTGTTGCACACACGTTAGACTCTATATAACTCTATATAATGAGCATATTTCCCAAAATGTCCTCCTTCTCTAAGCTTACAGATACTTTGAACTGTGGGGAGATTTTACACAACTCATGGAAAAACACACAGACAGACTCCACATTGCAAATGTCAGCAATTTCAAGGTCTTTATTTAAAGTTTGATGGCCAACAGAGCCATACTGTGCATATAGTGTAGCTCTGACACTTAGGACTCCGTCGCATTAAAATACATTGAAAGTGAAAAAGCTCAGCAGTCATGTTCGTGACAGAGTCTTTACATCAATGGCAGGAATGAGGAGGGTCTTTTGATATAGAGCGGTTAAAGTCTATACAATCTGTGACAGCTCTGTATACTGTGGCTTATTCAGCAGCGTCTATAGCAGCGTTAAGATCACTTTCGGTTGTATCACCGTTATTTGTGACTTTGAGCCAAGCCTTTGATTAAAGACCGCTGTTTGAATTTACGTTGGAACTTTATAGCCTTTTACTGTGCCTGATAGAACCGAATGTTATTTTAAGAAATCTTTTTAACCCAAACAAAAGTGATGGGTTTAAATGAAATAAAAGTGCCTGGCTGGGCACGGAGACCGGTGGAGCGTGATTCCTGGAAAGTGCTTTCCCATGTGTGGGCGGGCAGATCAGTTGGACAGGAGCAAGTAGCAGCCTGTGCTGATGTTTGACTCAGGAAAGGGCATACTTTTGAACACACTCCTGCCAAGTTACAGGCACTCAGAGACCTCCCACAGCTGTCTGACTACGCCGAGGCTGGGAACGCAGGGTTAACCGCTCACCTGCAGCGTGTCTGGACACTTTTTAATCCACAGACTCTGCTTCAGGGGGTTAAGGGGGTAGTACTGTACATTTAAGATCTGTGCTTAATGGAAAAAAAAGATAAATGAGATAATCTGCAGTGAGGGCGGCTGTATAATATTACTTGATGGGGAGATAAGAAGATGCAGTCACATACAAACATAAAGGTGCGTGTGTACATACACATATGCGCACATCAGTTTAGTGGACCAGATCCTTAAGATAAAGGGATTAAATGACTGGCGGTCTGAGCAGTTATTTTAATTGAAGATTTGCTGATGAAGACATACTAATGCTTAATGGGCCTTTTTCTATTTTTATCTCACTACACCCTCCCTGACCTTTAGCAGTGAAAGTACCGAGCTACAGAGTCATAGCAAACTATATTACTGACTTTAATACCATTAAATAATCCAATGAAATCTGATCTATGGAGCCACATGTAATGGAAAATACTGGTGCATACTGGTTTTACTAGGTTACACAGTATTTAAATTCAATATACACTTGATCGGGAGATAAGAGATTGCAGCGTTGTAGCATTTTTGCATGCAGTTTGACAAAAAGTACTATAAAAATCACTAATTCAAAAAAATGTTTTGCCTATGCATGAGCTGTATTTGCTGTTTTGTGGTTACTCTGCAAGGAAAGCAGAAACAGCGCTGTGTTGTCGTATCGCTCATGCATGTGTTTGCCAATGCCTTTTTTGTGAGCTGTAAGTCATCCGTCGGTCTCAGTGTCAGAGATTGCCACTGGGTGCTGTCAGGGGTTCACTGAGTGCAAATTTGTGAATGAAGCTCCTTCCATTTATGGTGCTGGTGAAGTTGTCATGACAAGAGGAACTTAACTTGATACCAATGGTTTCCTCTCCTAAGTTTCAGCTGTTATGTCTCCCCTATCAGTGAATTGTAAAACCACTGCAGCATGGGTTCACTACAGTACACCCTGTGTTTGTATTTACTGTGTCCATGATTCAGCTGCTCATTGTGATAATGCAAACAAATGTTTAAAAAATGTGTAAATACTGAATTATTTGCTTTTCAATTAAGTTGTTGCCTTGCAGTCTGGACCACATATCAATGAGTAACCTGAAAGTGTTTAATGTAACTTCAATAGTTCTTGTTTGTGATGATTCATACTTTTTTCCCTCAGCTTTACTCTGGACTCTGGAAACTTTCCTGCTAACAGATGTACTTTTACCTCTCTAACTCTTCCAGACTTTTAGATGGATGTTATTGTGCCACTCTTAAAGCTGTCATTTTCAACCGTTTCTCACCATTTCCTGAATAATTTTAAAAGTAGGAGTGTGCCATCAGCAGTTGATGAAGCATGGTTTCAGGTAGTTTGTGCTTCTCATGTAATCATAGTTTTACATTTCAGTTTTGTGTTGATGATCACATTTGAGTCAGAGAGCATCTGTTCCTCTCGAGGTGCAGTAAATTCAAACCAAGCTTTGGAAAACCCTGCAGGCTGTTTGAGAATTACTCTGTAGTATCTGTAGTAAGGAAGATTCTCAGTCCATTTCCCCAATTGCAACTTGTTTAGCCAAGCAACAATGGCATAAAAATGGAAATTATATAGCTCTATCCTTGCTCAGGTAAACTGTATTCATCTTATTTTTATTTAAATTTACAGCAAAATGAAATGTCATATTGTTTTAGTAATGTGCAAAACAGGTGAGAAGATGTGTCGTTTCCAGCTGGCAGCCATTTTTGTTTAATGTCCAGCTTACAAATGTTTTTATTTCACTTTAAAAGGAACAGATGCTTCGTTCTGTGACTCAGGTGCAATCAATAATGCGAAAGTTTAAAATGGTAGTAGCATTAGTGACGACTCTGCTGCTGCCTAATAGAGCCCAGGCTGAATTTGAATGCAGGAGAGAAGTCACCCCTGATCTCTGCACTCGATAGCTGGGATCGAGGCTCGAGAAGTGTGAATGAGACCGCATGTTTTCTCACCTCCTGGTGTAAAACGCAAACAATGCTGCTGCAGCCGCCCGGCCAGAGTGAGGGATTTAGCAAGTGGCAGATTGTTGAATGGGAGCGAGCAGACCGCTGGCGCTGGTGAACAAACACAGCAGCCACATCAAAAGGCAGAGGGCTGGTCCAGTGACGATAAGGTCAGACAGTCGGGACATTTTCCTAAACTGAAAAGCTCTAAATGATTATGATAATAGTAAAGAAACTTACTTTGATCCAGATAAACCTCATAGTTATCATTACTCAATGACATATTTACCACAAACAGGTTAGTCATTTGCACTAATTTAAACTGAGAAACGGCTGCAAGAAGATCAAGACAGCCTAGTGGAGCACACAACTGATTTTAAATTACATTCAAGAGAAGACTGTATCTAATGGATAACACATTTAAAGTAGGAACACTGAGAATTTCCAATATGATAATAAAAAATTAACAAAAACAGAACATAGAATTAAACACACAAGTCTTATCAATCTTCTAATTTATTTAAAAAGTAAATAAGCTTCCAAAATGGCCAAATATTCTTTTAAATGATGAATGCATTACCTGTTGTTCCCCTCAGAGATGTATATTTCATGCCAGAAAAAGCTTCATCACGTGTCCTTTCACATAAAGCACCTCTTGTATCTTTTACAACTTTCCTCCTGTTTTTACCTTTTCATTGTTCTGGTCTTTCACTTCACTTTGCTCCCTTTTGTGACCCAATAAATAAAAAAAGAGTGAGATGCCAAGCTGGTTAAATTGACTTTTAAACATGTTTACAGGGCTGTAAAGCATCACAGCACATTGTAAGCACATGAGACAAGAGGACAGGTACTCATTATAAACTTCACTTTGTTGCACAACGAAGAGTACCCTCTTCAAAGCCCCTGAAACCTTGGTATCAAATATGAAATATGTCTGTATATTCATGACTAAATAAGCAACATAACATTAAGGCTTAGGGAAAAAAATCTTTAGGTGTTGTTTGAGTCCCGAACGGAGGTAGTTTACTTTCTGGTGATTGTATGGGTGTGGTTTGTCATCACATTTTGATTCAAATGTTGTCAAACTCTGATTGGTGCCCAGAAATACAAGTCAAATCACAAGTCCAGCCCACCTGAGGTCAGCGTTAAAGGAAAGACAAACTGACAAATATGGAAATTTCTGCTTGAAATAACCGCAACCGTTTAAACTCTATTGCTCCTGGTAAGAAACTGGTTGACAAAATAGGTTTTCAGGGCATTTAAACTACAGTTTGGGGTTCCCTTTTTGAAGTAGGGTGTGTTATGAATCATGAAAATTCAAATGTAATCAACATCATGGGAATTTTTCTTGGCAGTGTAAGCAGACAGCAAAATCTAGACACCTATGGGCATAAAAAAACTCCCTGCAGCGTATAGTTGTACAGAGATGAATGATGAGAGCATTAGTGTGTAAACATGCCGCTGTATGCCAAGTGTGTGTGTTTGTGTGTGTTATACAGTCTTGTATGATGAGGTGGCATGGTGGTGGGAAACTCAGTCATCTGTTACCAAACTGGGAGTGAGGGCTGCATGTTTCAATTGTTTCCTGGTTGCTGGGTGGGCATCCCCCTGTTCATTCATTACCTGAAGTCATGTAGTAATTCTGCGTGGTATCTGAAGCATGACAGCACATTCCTGCACCTTAGAAAATAAAGAGGGAGTGGGAGTTGGCAGAGGTTTATTTTAATGAGGTTTGTGTTTGTTTAACCTCCTCTTGTCGTCTTCTAGATCCAATCCTGGCTTCACATGAAAGGCGAGCGAAAGAGAAAACACAGTTTGCACAGTTTGCGGTTGCGAACACTTGTAACAGTTGTCATATGAGAGCGACTAAAATTGCTCAGCATGAGTGTCTCAAGTGAAAGCTGAAATTGGGAGGTTTGAATGTGAGGGAAGAAGGGAGGGAGGGGTTAAGTTACAAGAGCAGTTTGTAGACGGAGATAAAAAGTGACGGTGGCAGAAGGATATGCAGTCCAGTGAGCATGACTAACCACTCAGCTGACCACATCCAAAGGTTTCTGCTGGGCTGACAAAGGTGAGAGGGATGTAGTGTGAAGTCTGTGGCATGAGCCAGCACCTGCTCTGTCGTCAAACCTGGAGACTGAAAACTGGAAGTGGTAGTCAAATCATTATTCGTCTGCCCTTGAGCAAAGCACTTCACCTCCTCTTGAGTCAGCTGTTGCCATATTACTGTCCTTGTTATAGTATATATAGTAATAGTAATATAGTAATAGTTAGAACAATAGAAGATTGATACCACTCTCATGTCCGCACTATAAATATGAAGCTACAGCTGGCAGCCAGTTAGCTTAGCTTAGCATAAAAACTGGACATAGGTGGAAACAGCTAGTCTAGCTCTGGGCTATCTTGGCTAGGAGCCATTGAAATAGTTTCCCAGCCGAGAAATAGTTTGGCAAGTTCTCTTCTAACGCCCAAGAAGACGAAGAAGAAGAAAGAGTGTATTTACCAAAATGTTGAACCATTGTGTCATAGTAATTTAGAATCTAAAGGGTAGATCCACTAATTTTTTTGCAGTAATTTTCTACTGGTTATGATAACATTGTATTCACCAAAGTAGATGTTGTGAAATATGGCAACATCACTAGAGCTAAGTCTGACAGCAAGAAACAACAGCAGTCAAACAATCTGACAGGATGTAATCTAGTCAGCGGTTTAATTTGGCGGTAAAACCGAAAGTGAAAGTACCCGCAACATCGGTAATAATCTCTCGTTACCCACGAAAACTGTCTGTGCAACTACGACAAATATGGTAGGCCATCTAAACAGCCCGTTAACTATATTAAATGTCAAAGCGGACTTGGCCTGATGCATGGCCCTCGCACTGGTTTGCGCAAACCTCCACAGTTACGCAACTGGGCTGTCTCATTGATTCGGTGCGTGCCTCTTGAAATGTGAAACTTCGCAATCTGAATGTGCGGTGACTCTGTGATGATTGGGTCTTTCATCTTGTGGTACACCTAAGTCTAACACTTCCTCTTACACCGCTTTCTTAGAAACACAAGCCGACCAAATAGCTAAGACTAGCAGAACGAGGAATGGAGTAAAAGAAAAGAACATTTGTTCCGCACAATGATGACATGCAGTCATTAAGAAAGTTTAACATGGTCGCCTTCAAATCCATTGTTTCCGTGTGCGTACTGAAGATTCGCCCATGTGTCCTGTACATTGTCGGACAGTAGTGGCAGCTCCTGCCAGGACGAGAATGCAACTTGTGCAAGAATGTTTATATTAAAGCAGCTGCAGAGGAAATGCTGCACAGGTTGTGGTTTATTCTAATGATCAGACAAGATTGAGCATCTTTTTTTTTTTTTTTTTCCTACTGCTGGATATGTTATCTAAGGTCAAAACCTGTCTGTGTTTCTCACCCCATCACACTTCTCCCTAATAATGTCGCTGCCTTCCCAGATCTTAGCAGTTACTCTGGTGAGTAAAATGTTATCATTATTGATAGAAGACATATGAAGATAAGATCAATCTTTACTGGTTCAAGTTACTGATCTTATAGCTTTTTAAAAACTGTGATAACTGGGTCGTCTGCAGGAGAACACCTAATTCATAAAAGACTGCCTGTGTGTTGTGCTCAGAATTTCAGTGCAGATGCAGTGTCTTGTGCGCGTGAATGACCCTGTGAAGTGTGAGGAGCTTGTTTTTGGATTAAAAGCTCTCACTCTCTGCAGCTGTAAACAGGAGGCAGCGATGCAGAGCGGACAGGACCGGCTTCAGTGTAATGAGCGCACTTTGCTTGTTGGACTCTTAAGAAAAACACACGCTCGGTAAACATCTGCCAGAGTGAAAAATTTATTCGGACAAGAGTGCAGCTTTTGAAAAACATTCAACAGTGTAAAGTGCCAGAAAATACACATTGAGTATGCAAATAAACATATATATGCGCTTTTAGAAACTATTGCAAAACAAATTCCAGTACATTCAGTGTCCTGACTGTTGAGAAAGTGCACAGACAAACTGCTCACACACTATTAAGGCAACAACTCAAACATCCACAGAAATGACCCCTGTTAATGTGACTGAAAAGCAGTGAACACAGAGCTTAGTGCAAATGAAAGTGATCAGCACTGTCCCTTTAAGTACACCAGCATGACAGTTGTAACACTAGGTACTTCCCAACCACAGTGTCAGGACCACAGGGGCCCATTCAGGGTGTATCTGTGTCCTCTCAAAGAAAGGGGGAAGTAGATAGTATTTAAAAACCATGTGTGTGTCTGTTTGAGTGTGTGTGTGTGTGTGTGTGTGCTCCCTCAAGACACAGTGAAACCGAATCCAGCTCTGACTGCTTCCACCTTTGCATCCTTCCCATTCAGATCAGTATCTTCAGTCATCCATGAGTGCAACAGCTGCTGCAGCAGGACTCGGGGATGTGTGAGGGTCTGCTGCAGCACCACCTGCCCTGCAAAACAGAAAGAAGGGACAAGAGCATGATACAGTCCTGATATGACTGTGTGTGACTTACAAACTTTCATTATGCGGGTTATCAAGAAAAAACTTTCAGCTCTGCAAATGAGCCACTCCTTTCATTATGAGTTGGGAGGGTATTAGTTATAAATTTGCTGTGAAATTCAGATAAGAGGTGACAAAAACCTAAGACTCATCTTTGTCACAGTTTACACAAATGTAAGTTTACCTGATCAAAAGATTAAGAATAAACAAAGAGAAGTTTTAAAAAAAACTGTGTGAAAGGGGAAAAAAGGATCAAGGTTCAAGTTAGTTCATGTGAGTGATCACAGAACTTAGTTTTTATTTATACATACAGTATATATACATTTTTAATGAGAAGTTGTTAGACCCGGCAGGTGTTTGTGATCTAACAAGGTGCAAAGGATTGGGTGCTTGCAGTTGTGCTTTGTTGCCAGGGGGGCTGGAGAATTGGGGCTGTAGTGGTGGAGGTGGAGCCCTGTCCAGGAACACAAAGTAGAAACTTTGTGGATTTACCGGATTGAACTTTCTCATTGATTTGCACATAGTAGGATCGAATTATTAACTTATTAACAGTTGCAGCAACAGGAGCAAAACATTCTTAAAATCAAGGGAGAATCTGTAAGTTGAAGAAAGGGAGCTGTGAGGACGGAGTCAGCCTGCAGTTTCTATAGCAGTGAGTGAGGGCGTGACAGTGGAATACCTATCACTTGAGGCTTAGATCTCAAGGTTGTTACCACTGGGTGTTACTGATGAGGAGGTACTCACTGGCAGTGCGTCTTCGACCAGAGGCTGAGCTAACGTTGTCGACTCAGTAGAGCTGTGAATTTTAGCAGTTTCTTCCTCATCGCTAACCTCTTGTTTTGGCTTTTATCTTTCCTCCTCGACATTATCCCTAAATGTCACAAAGGAAGTAGGCTGACTTCCTCCTTTGCTCCTATCATTATTATTATGGCCGCCTAACAATAAAATGCAACTATGAGTCACAGGTGACCTATGGGCTTGTTTCAACTTTGACAGTATCTACTGTGTATAGCTTACACTAGCTAGTGGTCATACCAGACCAAATGAGGCTGTCGCAGTGTAATAAACTGAAAGAGGGTGAGTGTTATTGCTTATGAATGCAACTTTTCATTCGTAAGAGGCAGACATTATTAAGTGTTATTTCCTCTCTCAAAAGTTGCAGTTAGTTTCACTTTAAAGTTGGAAAAATCCCCTCATTATAAACATGTATTCTCTCATAGTTTGTTACAGCTCATCACTGAAACTATATGTTTCCACAATGTTTACACATTCATATTAATAAAGCTGGTCTGAATAACAGAAATACCTGTTTGTATGACGCAGTACAGCCCCACAGCACCACGTACTATATCTTTTAAAATGACCATACACCTCTGTAAAACATAGCTTGTATTACACTGATTCCATAGTTTTTATGGCTGCATTATTCTGTCAAATTGAAATTGTAAATGTCCTGTGCAACATTTTAAACACAATCAAGACTAGAATTAAAGTCCTGGTGGTTAAACACATTGATGATTACATGCTCATTTTATCAGGCACTCAGCCTGCGAACCACATGACAATAGCTTTTGGTGGTAAAGATGAGGGCAGCATTTCAAAGAAGCCACACTTTAATGGGCAGCTCTACTTTCAACTGGAGTCTCTCTGTTACTGTGAAAATCCTCCTCCGCTTCCTGTCACTGCACCTAAAGCGGTGTGTCTACGCCTGTTGGGGAAAGTCACTCAGGGATGTATAATGTATCATATGACGAGGCTGTCGAGTTGCCTCACGTTTGAGTAGGTTGTCAAAAAGTTCAAACAACAACAGCAGGGGACGTCACATTGTTTGCTCGGCAAGTGGAAAAGGTGTTTGCCCAGTAATAATGTCAAATAAGCAAGCAAGATATTTTTGCATGAATGGTTCTTAAAAGATTGTCCTTGAAATATCAGTCACACGAGCACTCTTTTAAAGAAATACACTGAATACCTGTCTCCATATGTCAAACTAAAATCAGGACATAGAAACATCTTGGCGAACACTGATGTACAATTACAAAGCAGGGTTTAGTTGCTAGCACATATGACAGTAGGGTGAAACCACCACAGGGCTTGTAATTTTTATTTTCTCCCCGCCAAAAAACCCCTAAATTTGGTGATAATAAAGTTAATTTGGTTATAAAATGTGTAAAAATCAGACTAAAAGTCAATACTTGTGAAAAACAAACTTTAACTATTTGTGGATGGACTCTGATGCATTAGAGATATAAAAATCCTAATTCAAAACTCTTATTTAAGTTAAAGTGCAGAAGTATTGACAGCAAAATGTATTTAAAGAAGCAAGAGTAAAAGTACCTATTACACAAAATGTGTTATTAACTGATCATATATGTAATGAGAAGTAAAAAATGTATTATTATTTAAATTATCATAAAACAGAAACACTTGAGTGAAGCACCACAAATTTATACAGTATTTGAGTGGATGTACTTAGTTACTTCAACTGGTGCTTATTGATAACTTTTATAAAAGAGATTAAAAAGATTTATCAAAATTGAAGCAGTAGGAGCTTCATTATGTCTTCACTTTTCTTCTCTAGTATGGGCCACACTCCAAAAACACCATATCCTACGTTTCCCATAATGCAACCCAGTAGCGTCTTTCATTAAACA
Source organism: Lates calcarifer (assembly GCF_001640805.2). NCBI lineage: Eukaryota > Metazoa > Chordata > Actinopteri > Centropomidae > Lates > Lates calcarifer. The sequence continues at coordinate 14,727,950 of NC_066856.1, read as the reverse complement.
CCCCTGTCGTCAAACCGCCCACTTATTTCAAACCCTATGCCCCCAGTTTGTAACACAGATATTGTGTTATATGTCTGTTTCACACTCCCCCTAGAGCCGCTGAAAATATCATACAGCTGTTTTCACAAGCCGAGTAGTGATTGGTGGAGTGTCCCTTTAAATTAAAAAAAATCCAGGTATTGTACGGTACTTATACAGTACATATAAAACAGAGGAGCTCCTGCTATGTGTATTTTTACTGCTGATATAATTGGTGCTTCCATCATTGTCCCATGTGCAGTATAAAGGCATTATATGGTTCACACAGAGGTTGACTTCTTGGGCAGCTGAGTGGCTGTAAAAGCAGGGACGCCACGTGTCAGTGAAAATGTATTTCCAGGGGGCTGACAGAGTATTAAAAGGAATGTGGGCGAGGTTATAACCAACGCGACCCAACTGGCACCGTGCCCTGCTGCCTCCTCACGTGATCTACGCCCTATTTGTGGAAATTTGGTATCTGAGCGCAGCTTGGCTAAAACTGGCACTGAGATGAAGAGGTGCAGTCAGTCAGACGTACCTTTACAGTATGCAGCAGCTCTCATGGACAAGCAGGCACTGCACACTCATATCTGAACCTCATGGTATACTGCTCTTTCATTTATGCACCACTGCTATTTATACATGATAAGCAGCAACCAAAGCAACTGCTGCTGAAACACTTAGACATGCAGGAGAGCTTGTATGACACAGTGACTTTGGTTTGCTGTGGGAATTCCCGTTTCATCTGATGTTGATTAAACCAGGTCAGTCACTTGATAACAACAGCACTCTAAGGGATAGTCTCATCTACAATAGGACACACAGGGAGTTGGCTGGCTGCCTCCAACACTACCCAGTTTCATTGTTCGCATATAGAACTATGAAGTTTATATTTACTCTAATTTAAGACCAGTCTACAGTTATACTCTGCTGTATTTACATCGCACATGTCTGTGCCAAATTTCATGGCAAACCATCTATTGATTTTAAAATATTTTCAGTTTCCTACCAGTAATTATCTGATGACCCCAGAGATTCATCTCGTGAATCTTTCAAAGGGTCCTAACCCCAAGATTGGAAACTACCATTTGAAGGAAATATGAACCAGAAGTTGTCAAATGGAACATCTACAAATCCAGCTCAACTGGGCAAACTCCATCTGCTCAGGAAAAGCCACCAAATGGACCTTGTGGGGAGATGTTGTCAACTGCTGTTTTCCAAGGTCAAAAATTAATTTTCAGCTTCAACTTTTAAGCCAACGTGGCTTTAAAATGCTCAGAAAATGGGAATTTGAACATCTGCAATTCTACAACCAAACACTTCAAAGCCATGTCCTTGGAAGTCGTTTGGTAAATGAGTATCATTGGGTATCTGCAATGAGCTGCTTCTGACTAGTTGAATGAAAGCAACGTCAGCCCCTTTGAGTCACCCGTTACTAAACTTGTCGAACTCCAGCTGCTTCATATCTCCGCTGTAATGTGAACCAGCAGGAATGTGCAGCAGCGTCAATGCTCACAGCAGCTAGCCGGCTGCTCTGACAATGATCTGAGCCCATCTTTCATCGACAACAAGCTCATTACCCAAAAACCTCTTGACCGGGGACTGAGGTCAGCAGTCGACAGAAACCATTCTGGAGGGAGGTTAAAGGTCTGACCTGGATTGTTCTGGGTTTGAAGGACCACCACGTTGAGATCTGGAGACTCCTGCACATTTAGAAAAGATGAGTATACAGCGAAGCCAGACATCTCAAGTTGCATTCGAGTATCTTGTTTACAGATTTTATGTGACGTGCGTAATATTCAGACGTCTGAAACTATCTCCAGATGCAGCAGGGGATCCTCGTCACTTAGCACTGTTTGATGCTGAGTTCAGGGCCAGGCCTTCCTCAAGAGCTCCAAGCTCATTAGCAATCTGTATTTCAGAGATTTACCCACTGACACGGTGACCGACAGCTGCTCCAGAGGAAAGCCAGCAGGCGAGAGGAGCTGCCTCTGTAATGGGGCACTTCCTAAAATCATCCATTTACAAAGCAGAGATTTCTCTTCATACTGAGATGCTGTTATCCAGTGGAAGTGTGCTGCATGCTTCTTTTACTGCCAAACCAGAAATAAATTGGCTCAGACTTTTCAGCTACTCTTTGTAATGAGTCAGCGTTGCTAATGTTTCTCTTCACACAGCTGCTAACCTCATAAAAAAACTCAATTTTCTGTTGCCAAGGACCACACATATGAAGAACTGGGGACATTTCAGTGGTCTCTTCCTGCCTCTCTATGAGTCATTTGAATAGATACAAATGAGACCACAAGGAGAACTGAATGCACCTTTTTTTATTTCTTTGAAAAACAGTGCAATCAGATAGAAACTAACAGCTGATGGCAGCCGCATGTCAAATCAAGCTGCTATCAGGTTCAAGGTGAATCGAGAGCTTCCTCCCTTCAACGTCTTTTACACGAGGAGCCCGTGAAGTCATCACAGCTGCTGCGGCTCTCTCCCATAGAGGCCGAGTGAAAGGTCGTCCCTCCAGCTGAGGGCTGTAAATTCAAGACGTAAAATAGGAAAGACGTACACTCCACTCAACAGGTGCAGATCTAGAATGAATGGTCAAACCCCCCTCCCTCGTCTTTTCCTCTAAAGGAGCGAGGACAAAGAGGAGTGAGACAGGAGCATTCAGACTGGAGAACTTACGATGCTAAAACGGCCTTAATTAAAACAAAGATCGTCCTTCATGAAATCTAATTGAAGAACTGGGACACAAACTTGGCTCGTTTTACTCATTTTGAAGCCGTAATTTTTTGTGAATGGAAGACTCTTAACAATAAAACACGTATATCTGACATTTTCCTCCACACACAGCACCCACAGGGTCTTAGGTGAAACGAGCTGAGAAATTTAAACCCTTAATGTACATTTTCAGAGTGCTGCATTTCTCAACTTCCTCTTAATAAAAGACCTGTCACATGAGCTGCATCTAATGAAAGTGAAGTCGTGACTATGGTGATATATTCTAGTACAGACTACAGGCGATGAATAATGTATGTATGGTTATTTTGTTGGTGGTTATGGTTACTTTTCTAACATAAATCTTTTTGCTAATCCGCATTTAATATCCACGCCACTTGACAGCCCTGACATTATTCAAAATAAGCATGCGCACACTAAGATATTAGTTTGTTCTGTCCTATGAAAACAAGCTCAGTGATGTTTTCCAAATCACAGCAGGAAAATTGTGCATATTATTCTTATTTTGATACTCCAAAATAAATGTATCATTTGAGTATCAAACACTAATGCCCAGACAGCTGAGTGGCAGTTGTAAAATAAGGTTTTGTTCTGAATCACAATGGAAAAATGTATCAAAACTTCCATAGAAACAACTTAAACAATTCTGTGGTTGTCCAATTTCTCATAGAGGACTAAAAAAGACTAAGAAAATATTCAGATGAGAGGCGCTGGGGCCAGTGTATCTTTGGTTTTTCTGCTTAAAAAATGACTCTGATGATTTAGCACTTATCAGAATTACTGCTGAATAATTTTCTGCTACGTATTAGGCAATAAAGTGACAAAGCCTTTCGGTTCTGGCGCTACTACTTCTAGTTTTCATGGGAGAATTCAAGGCAGTTGTAGATGAGAGAATCGGTCATGTGAGAGTTAAAAATACTGTGCATCGCTTTTTCAGCCACTTCTGTAACCGCAGAGTTGAACATGTTTGACCCTTCGGAAAAATGTGTTCCTGTTCGCTATTGTTACTTCTATTACCATAGGTATCAGTTGTTTATAAAAATTCAAAAATTTCTCTCTGAAGGACAAAACTTTACCCTCTTTCAAGCTAGTAAGCAGATTCTGGGTCAGGTAGAGGTCATATTAGGTCATATACTAACTTGATAAACTCCTGGCATTATCCACAGTGTGCAACATTTTACTGACTTCCTCTGAAAAGGAGTATATTTGTGTGAAATTACTGAATGACATAGTATAAATAGTCAGAAGAGGCATATGATCCCTAAGGACAAGTTGTCATGCTCGCCCATGGCACTATAAGGCCCAGTGTTCGCAGTGACATTCATGGAATTTCACTTTGTTTATTCTTCTTTCATCTTCACTTCCAGTCATTAAGAAACATCCCCACACAAATCCAATAAAGGAACAACCAGACCTCACATTAGCATTCTGATGGACGAGAGTTTATTTCCTGCTGTAAGAATGACACTATTATCATTCTCAGAAAATCAGGCAAAACAATTTAATTTGGGTCTTTCCACTTCTTGCCTCCTAATTTCATCCTGACAGATGCAGAGAAATGACGTAAAACTCCCCCCTGCATACTTTCACCCGACAGCAGTTTCATTCAGGAGAAACGTGAAATTACTGTACACTTTTAAAGAGCAGTTCAAACTGGTGGAAATATTTTTGTGAGGACTTTCCTGGTCTTTGAAGTTCATCTCTTCTCCATTGACAGTTTTGACATTTTCCATGATGTCAGTTTATCTGCTTGACCCACCTGTGAACCATCTGATGCTGTAGATAATGAAAGATACGTCTGATTTATCTAAATGGCAGTTTTTGTGCCCAGAGGGCAGCAGCCGAAGCTCTGCATATTGAGAAAGAAACAGTAATGAAACAGAAACAGCCTCAGCATGCACTTGAGAAATACAGATGTGACACATGACAAGTGAACTTGTAGGAAAGGAAAGATCTGCTTATTCAAATGAAACATATCAAGGGGAAAAATAGGAGATATGTTGTGTACAGTCATCATTTCACATGGGACTTTCACATTTATAAAAGGAGTCAGAATGAGGAAGTCTAATTGTGAGACATTAACTGTTCATCTCACTCTGCTCCAGTGCTTTAAAGGGGTCGTGACCTTTTTGACCGCACCGTCTGGACTGCAAAAACCAGTCTGTATTTTCCAGCAACATGCTCGTGCCTGAGATGACCTTTTGTATCCCTCAGACGTGACCCATCACTCTGCCTATGACCCCGCGTGACCCCTTTTCTGTTACACATCCCAGCATGCTTGTCATTTTGAGTAATAACCAATAACTAACCTAGCTTCACAGGATGGTGGAGCTTAAATCTGAGGCACCGCATTAATCAACAACTGTGGTGGGAAACTCCAGGGAATAAGAAACCGGATGCTGCTGTGTCCTCAATTCTCCATTAAAGAGGAGTTTGTGATTAATTGCTGCTCCATCACAATGAAACTGTAGGTTTAGCTGTGAAGTTTCTTTATGGACGTTTGATAAAACTTCTTTTATCTGGGTTGCAGAAGTTGGAGCAAGTCGCCCATTCATTTCTTCAGCCGCCTTTGAACTCTCTCAAACATGGAAGGCTAAATATTTACACGTCGGCCCTTGCTTGTTTAATGTTGAAGGCACACTCACACAGCGGAGTAAATGAATGAAAAAGCTTTAGACAAAACACCTCCAGCAGCTGATGAGTACCAGGCCGCTTTACAGCGCCGGGTCCCACAGGTTCAACCTCCTTTTCAGGGCATGGGAGACAGGGACCCAGGGGTCTGCTCAGGGGGCTCAGTGGAGAAGCACAACCCTGCTGACACTGCTGTCTCTGTGAAAAGAGGCGATCTATGCATTTAGAGTTGGCTCAGGCCCAGAGAGATTAAATGGAGGTGGGCTGAAATACCATGTAAGGGCATTATAGACAAAGACAACAAGCCATCTGATCAGCTGTGAGCATACCATTCATCATCACAAAAGAATGAGCTGTACAAAGGCACGTACAAGCGAGTTTTATTTTTTTGTTGTTTTTCTTAACTGACCATTTGATAAACCCCTCCCCCAAGAAGCTGTTGATTAATCATATCTTAGCAAGCGTAACACAGCACCGAGGCACGAAAAGTCTGTCAAAGGCTGTATTTTTGTGCATGTTGAAGTGGTGCACTCAGTTTTATTTAAAAAATTTAAAAAATATAAAAGCACAGAAGTGTAAGAAAGAGATTTAACAGTGTTTGCATAGTGCTGCTATGTAACATTAACATGTAGCATGTCCAGCTAACTAGCTTACTGCCCACAGTAGTAACCTAACCAAGTGTTACCTCCAAGGAGCATTTAATATTTTGTTGGATTACACATTACATAATTCACAATAGTGTGGAGGCTGGTCCTGGCTGCTGGTGTGTCAGAATTTATAGTACTAATGTTAGCAGCTCGGTTTTCTTTTTTATGGAACTAGGAGAAGCAACAATTAACAATTAATAATAATCTGATCTTATATTTTTTATTTTCTTTATGGGTACCCCTATCATATTTATAATGCTAGGATTACTGAACTTTACAAGAACAATTTTGTTACTTTATTTTTGTGTCTTGTACATCATCTATTGACTGAGGATGCTAACTTTGTGCCTGGGATATGTAGCTTTCAATTCAGTTTTTCATACAATACTATTTATGTAGCCATAAAATTCAAATTTATCTCCTGAAAATTATATTTGTATACCACTAATTTACAACAACAGGTATGTATGAGACAGGGTTGCACATTTAAGACATGTAAACAGGGTTCTTGTTGTAAATAGGAAGAGAAAACATTATCCATAGCAACAGTAACTAAGGGGGCGGAGCTTGGTGAACAGTCAATTAATCCGGTCACCTGTATTTAGTGGAGGCCAAATGGCAGAGTCAGAGGTGTGAAAATCTGCTGGATTTGAAGACTTTAAGCTGCTTCCTTCTGTACTTAAGCAACCAAAACTGCCCCTTTGACATTTTTCAGCCTGATCACCTGACAAAATAAAACCTCGCTGAGGCAAAAAGGGGATGGAAGAGAGTTTTTGGTGATACTTGAGATGTATGCTGCAGGAAAGAGGAAGGCGAACACTGAAGGGAAAGAGCTCTCTTACTCTTAATCCATAATCAGTTTACATTTAGAGACCGAGCTAAGTCTCCCAAACGAAGCATCTGTTTCACTCCCCACTAAGTCGTAAAAGTGCCTGGGTCAGACAGAGAGGAGCAAGAGTTCAACTTCCAGGGAAAATAATCAGGGGAAGGAATCTATAATTAAATGTGATCAAGTGAACAAATGTCAGCTGTTAGGGTTTTTCTAAATCTGTCGCAAATGCTTTAGACACAGCCTTGTGTTAATGTAAAGAGTTTTAAGTTCTAAGTCATAATGTAAAGAATTAATTGTAGGTCATAAGATTTCAAAGGGGCCTTTCTTGATATTCTGTGGCCAGAACAGCCACATATAATAGCCTGCATTGTATGTGTAATGTTAGAGGGAAACCAAGCAATATCACACTTGGGGACAGCAATTTAATCTGTGGTGAATCAGCAGCAACTGAAAAAGTCCCGTCCTGCTTCTCTCTGATAGTGAAAAGAACAACAGCCATCAGCAGGAAGAGGAAACAATGTCCAATGTCACCACAGAGGAGAGAGGAGGATAAGACACGTTCGGTTCTCAAAATCTGAAGGTTAAACAAAGGATTCGATTTGTGCATTTGCAACAATTAACCGGGAGTTTCGAAACTGTCTTCACCATCCAAAGACGTAGAGTTTATCATAAATCTCAGACAAACAAAGACAATCTGCTGTGTGAATGAAAAAGGCTCATGAGACATGGCAGAGCACAGACGGTGCTGGGACGAGGCAGTTTTCAGTCTGGTGCCGCATTTGTCTCATTTGGCAGAACCTGGTGATTAGATTTACAAGTACAAGTGCATGATTTTATTCAAACCAAAAAAAAAAAAAATCTGGCACACAAAAACACTGAATACCCTGAAAACTGTGACTGAGAGCTGAATGGTTGGAACCAAAAAAATGTTTAATTGGCTGTTTTACTTCTACTTTTAAAGTGTTTGAATCGACTGCCCGCTACTCATATCCAACTAAGAGTTTGTTGACCCAAAGCTGTCACTGTCTGAGAAGCTCCTGAAACATAATCCGCTGGAGAGGTGTCAGTCAGTAGATTAAATACATCTATGTACAACAGGTTTTTACACAGCATGACGGCAACACAAACTCTCTAGAGCTGCAGATAACAGTTTTGATTAGAGCTAAAGCAACTAGTCAGTGAATTTATGAATGATCTAAGTTATTTTTAAACAAAAATACCTAAAATGCTCTGGTTTCAGCTTCTCAAATGTAAATATTTGCTGTTAACTTAGTCTTGTACGATAGAAAACTGAATATCTTTGGCTTTTGCGCTGTTGGTCAAACACAAAAGGGAATATATTAGCTGTGGAATTTTTATAACATTTATGCCTCAATCAATTAATGAATTAAGAAAGTAATAGGCAGATCATGTGATAATGAATGCAATCCTTAATTGCAGCCCTAATTTTGATTATCATAAATGACAGCTAGCACAATACCTCAACTTAAATTACTGATCTGATATTGAATTTTTCTGAATTTAAAAGTTGTATATCTCAGTGTGGAACTCATTGGAACCATTTTTATATAAGGTAACTGATGTCACAGTTACTCTGGACTAATCAATATATGCTTATGACAAACTGATGATGTTTTCATTTTCTAACACTTGAGAAGCTAAAACAGCAACTGCTGGACCATATAGGTGTAGTGACACACAATCCTCAACCATGTTGAGGATTGTGTGTCACATGGCCAAGAGGTTTTAAGGTGCCACACCCCTGGACTTCCTGTCTCTCTCCCCCCTTATTCTCAGTCAGCTCCCTACACTCTTCTGTCTAATAAAGACAGAAAAGCCATATAAGTATATATAAGTATAAATATATGTATAATTTAGAGCTGTTGCATCTGAATGCACCATTAGATCTGTTTCCTCCCGCAGAGAGAGGGCGAAAAAGGAAAAGAGGATAAGTCTGAACAACCTTCAGTCTCTACAGGGGAATACCAGAGTAATGAGCCGTTGTTTTTAGAGTATCTGGTAACTTTGTGAAGGTGGACGAGTCACTGAGGTCACTGGTAGGTCAGGTGGCTCTGCTCAGGAACCTGTTCACTGATTAAGATGAAGGATGCTGAGCGCAGAAGGCAGGGGAGGTGCAAACGAGCCAGGGGCCCCGGGGGGCCCATCTGTCGTGGGCAAATAAACGGGGGCTTCAGTGAATGGGAAAGCAGCCCTGCTCTTCCCCCTGCGAAGCCCCGCAGACAGCTCCATTAATCAGGACCAGGATGAGCCCTGTTGGGTTCCCAGTGACAAGTCAGCAATGGCACAAACTCTCCTCCTCCTCCTCACACTGTATCTCCATTAGTGGCTGGAGGTGTCAGCTAGCTGCCGCCTCTGTTCCTCTGTTGTCACTATCGATGTTTTCACAACTGTCCTCCAAGAATAACTGGAAAAAGTGACACAGGTGGAGCAGGGGTGTAATTTATGAGCTGCCATTAATCCCACCAATAAATAAACATTTGTTTTAGGAGCTGGTTTAGCACTGTGACCAAATGACTTCAGCTTGACCCAACTTTGTGAGACATCTAAACCTAAATTTAGGTTTGACTTTGACTGTGCAACAGCAAGTATTAGTCAGTGGTGAAATTTTTTGACTTTAGCAGTGGTTCCATAGTACAACATTGCAGCTAAGAATTCAGCGCTCTCATTCATTTCAGCCTAGTTTAACTTTTTCCTATTCCTGGAAGACTATGTTGTTGCATAAATGTGGTATTTTTACTGTTTACCTTGCCTGTGATAAATTTCCAGAGTAAATTATGGTGCTACAAACTGCTGTGTGGAAGTTGGCATCAGATAACTCACACGTTTTATTCGAAATGGACTTCCTTGTTCATATTTCTACCTGTGGCAGCACCCACGCCAACGTAGCCCCTTGCGATTTTGTAACGTGGTGCTATTTTCAGCCTGAGTGCATGGCCTTAGCCCCAATTGGCAGACGTGTCTCCTGCATCTCTAGCAGTAAGATAAGACCTGTCCCCTCAGCCCAGCTTCAGGAAAAAAGAGAGAGAGAGAGAGGGAAGGGAGGGGTGAGAGGGGCGAGAGGGTGCGGGCAGAGACAGTGGAAAGAAAGATGGAGGAGCACTTTAATAGTATGATTCAGCAGAGGTATCAATTCCCACAGATGGTAGGCTGGCTCCTATTGACTTACATAGGAGGGGGAGTAAAGAGGCAATCAAAACCACCCCAGGGACGGACAGTCAGCGCATCAAAAGGGAGGGGATCAGTGTGCCCGAGACTCCCCCCATCAAGTGGGAGAGAAGGAAGGCTGAGCTCCCTGAAGTGTGAAGTGAATGTTATCCAAAATACCACAAAATCGAATCAGTGTGGTCATGTCATTTTGAAGACATTGTAGATAGTAAATGTGACTATAAACACAAACCTCTGTATCTTCCTCTTTCCTCTACTTTAACAAATCTTCCCTGCCGTGAGAAAGTGCATTACTCTGACCAGTGTAGGTGTGGAGATCCTGAGTGACAACCCAAGGCTGTCTGAGCATGCTGCATTTAGTGTGGACCAGGTGTTAGAGGATGTCCTTTGACACCTAAACACACTGCACGACGGCCGCCACCAGGCCTCTGGTGGCTTCTCCTGGACGGCCGGCAGCTTTCACACTCGCTCGCCAGCCGCTTTAAATAACACAACAACAGAAGACAGAGGAAATGTGAGAAAGCCGTTTCCACTTAAAGATGGAACGACCTGGCGCTGCAGCCTGATGATCTCACTTCTCCATTACAAAAACGGCTCCTCATTTGGCCACCGTGACACTACACACAGCCAGTCATACACCAGGAGTAAACCTACATTAACATTTTGCAGGGGCTTCTAATCAGTCTAATGAATTCTAAAAGACAGACAAGCAGTCTGACCTCCAACCCCTGAGGAGTGAGTGATGGAGAGAGTTGGCACTGACAAGACGCTATTAATATTTTATTAACGCTGCTTTAATGATCATTAAACTGCACTGTGAACTCCGCTCGCAACATGTGATCCTGTGTTGTACTGTCTGCTTCTCTTTGTAATAAAGTGGAATTAGTCTGTAACTGAAGAGGGGAAAAGTATTGGTGTTGACTCCAGTCGCCTTTCAGACTCATTCACTAGAGTAAATATTTTTAGAATTTGGTCTCACGTTTGAATCAGCTCCAGAGTTACTTTTCTGTTAGCCATGCTGAATCGAATGCCGTCACCGTTGTTAACTTACAGACTGCAGCAGCACAATTCAGTTATCATTTTTTAATGCATAAAGGAAATAAAAATGATTTAATTAACCACAAAATTCTATGAATAAGCTTTAAGTTCTGTAGGACATTCTTCACATGTTGGATCAGTCTATGAAACATGTTTTCATTCATTTTTCCCCCCTCATGGCTCAGGGCGAAGAAGGGAAATAAAACTCATTTCCAGCTTCATGCCAGATGCTTACAGTATGAATATCCAGCAAAATGCTTTCGACAGGGAACAGCATGTGAGAAAAATATGATCTAAATGAGTGTCACTGTCACAACAGATACTTGTCATTTTAGCCAAGCAGGCAGCAGAATTTTATCTTCTATCTGATAGTAATGCTGAATTCCCACTTTGTTTCATTCCTGTTTTTTTGCACTTTAAATCAGCAGCAAGTGAAGTCTGTCGCACAGCTGTCATTTTTAGTCAACATAAAAGCTGTAGAGGTAATACCTGGGCCTGCTTGTGATCCCTGTGTATGTCTTTGGATTGAAACTGTTCAATTTAAGGCATGAGGAGATAAAACTACACAATATTTCACAAAAAAAGCACAGATTAGAGAAACCTCACAAAACGGAATGTAACTTTGTAATTCAAAATGTTGTTTTTAATTATTTTCTGCTCTGATAATTATCCCAGGTTGTGAAACACTAGGAAAAGCCATAACAGAACCAGTTTGAATCCCACAAAGCTGCCAATGTTACAGATTCCATGTGTGAAAAGGGCTTGTGCAGCAATACTGGTAACATGCCAGATCACCCGCCGTATTTGCATACAGCCAGGCATGTATCAGCATCATGGCAACGCATGTGGGCTTCACCTTTCACTGCTAAGCCAAACAAAAGGTGTCTATCCACCTCGCACTCCTCAGTTTCTGTCAGCTCAACAATGGACTTTCAAAACCTGCTTATTAAATGTGTGGGCATGGTTCCTTTCAAACACAGGTCCTTCCACTCGCACAGTGGCAGGACACATAAATAAAGTATGTAGGTCAGTCAAACAGTTTGTGTCTGTTCTATCCCTCCACGCCTGAGGTGAACTGACAGCAAACTCAAACACATTGTTTGCCAAGTGTGACTCATCTCACCCAGAGAACCTGGGAAGTGGAACAGGGTTTGTCTCCACCTTGATGGTGCCCTCCACGCCACCGCTGTGCGTGTGAATGTTTGGCGTGATCTACCAAACGCCGCCACACTCGGCAGCATCTACCTGTCGAGCCGCACGAGCTGACTGAGGATCACGTTTCCCCTCTCTTACGACTGATGGTTCCTCTGACCTCCAGGGTGTGTTTATAGCAGTATGTCATTTGGTGGCATAAACTGTGCTGGACTACTTGTAGTGAGCAGAGGAAGTGGGAGAAGAGGGAAGATGTCATGGGATGAAATCCATGAAATTCATTCAGTGAATTACACAGATAATACACTCAGCATGTTGATTTTTCCATTTGATATAATGGTACAGCCATAAAACCGGGCGTCATGGGTTTGCGTATTGCAAAAAAAAATATAATAAGTGTGACAAAGCTTTGGGAGCAGGAACAGAATATATGGGACGGTGTCATCCAGGGTGGAAAAATAAATGTCTCTGAAGTGGCTTTAAAGGAAACTGGGGAAATTCATGGTGGGGTTCAAAAGGTTAAAGATGAAGTAATTTTTAACTGGATGTGTTACTTTCATCCTCCTGTGACCTTTCCAGGACCTATTCATACTATTTTACCATTTAAATCCTTTTAAAAGGTGCTTCATGCAAGTATTTTAGTTTAAATCATTAAAAAAAATTACAGTTTTAACACAATACCTGACAGAGCTTTAGTAGAAATGTTGGTTTCTACTAAAGAGATGGAAGACAGCGTTTGTTGACACAAGCAGCTGGTTATTATGGAGGTCAGGTTATATTTTGCATGGCATACATAAGCTTGAATTGTTTTTTTTCTGTTCAAATAGTCATGACAGACAGAGTGACTTTGGCTTTAAAAGTACAGGAACACTTAGTTCTGTTCTGTGGGGATGCTGTGAAGGTCAGATGACATCTACTTCATTCACTGCTAATGGAACAGCTCAAGGCTGGACATCATCATTGTGACTGATTGAAATACAGGCTCTTTAATTCACATTTCTCGGGGGAAATGTTAATGTGCATGAGCACAGAGTGGTGAGTCCTTGCATAGTTTTTCTATTGAGGGTCGTTGCTCATTAACGTGCAGTATGTCCTTCCACTCTTGCTGTGTACTGTATGGGTCTTTAAACTCAACACTACTAACATCTGTTACTGCTGCTGTAAAGTGAGACAACAGGCAAACATAAGATACATCCTCTCATGTTTAATGTCACATATGAACACTTCATATGTGACATTTCTGGTATTTTCAGTATGCAGGTCGCAACTCTGCAGCCCAAGAATCATCAATCAAAACTCTGGCGCCAAGCCAGTTAATGTTAATGATCCCATTTACAAAAGATTCAAAATAGTTTGACCTCCAGTAGCAGCGTGCAGAGCTGCAGATCATAATTATTTACATTATTAATTGATAATTTGAGGTGTAAAATAACAGAAATGAGTGAAAAAGTCAGAATTGGCAAATTGTTTGTCTGACTAGCAGCCCAAAACACAAAGATAGTCTACCTCCAGTGCAAGCATTTGTAATGAAAATGATTTATAAATATTAATCAAACTAATCAGTTAACCCACAGCATTAAATGCCACAGCTATGTCCTACTGCTTAGTACAAAATTGAACATTATTGTTGAGTCTATTTGGGAATAAACTCTGTTACAATTGAACACCAAAAATAATTTAATCAGTATTTGAATTTCTTTCAATATACAACCTTATATATCCTCTGTGTCTGTAAAGTCAGTATACTACTACAGCATTTCTTCTCCTCCACCAAGTCTTGGCTTCAGAAATCTGCCCTCTTGTTGGCCTCCTGTGTGGAGGTCTTGTGTACACCACGCTGAGAGGAAACTCCTTTGGGAGAGTTAACTCTAATCCAGCCGGTGTGTCCTGCTTTGATGAGGATCAGTGTTACAATATAGCACGCGACAATGCTCTCTGTGCTCTCCTGTGCACCAATGTCCCCTGCATGCAAAGAGGGAAAAAAAAGGCTGACCGGCTACAGTAGTCAGCAGCTTTTATTTCCATCAGTGCTGCATCTGAATGTAAATGGACCAGCAGCTTGAATAGTTGATTTGTGCCAAAAAAAAGAGGCTGTGGTCCAGACTAATCTCTGCACCTTTGAGAGGGAAAATAAGATGCAGTGTTGTTACTGTATGCTGGTAATGTGGTCGAAAACAAAAATTAACGGTTTTAAATTAGACTTCTGAATTAGAGTTTGGAATCTGTCTAAATCTTGGTTTCTTAAACTTTCTCCTCTTTATCAACACGTATATTTTAAAAGCATATGAGGTTAGCTAATGACATCATTTACCAGAGGGACCAATACTGTTACATAACGTCCAGACATTTCTGCGAGTACCCCTCAGCACTACTCCAAATGCTCTCTTTCTGAGGCTCCACACAGCACATAAGCCAAAAATAAACATTTAAGTCTGATACTGATCTGAGGTACATACTGTATCTGCCTGCTACAGTGAAGTTAGCTGCTAATGCATGCTACCTACAAGGTAGAAATGTGATGAATTTGTAGCCTTGATTTGCTTTTAGGAGAACTGGAAAAGGCACACATGTGGAATGAAACCTTTTGCACTCTCTTGCACTTTTATTTGACCTCAACTGCAGTTAAGAAACAGAGGATTTTTATTTATTTTTGTGCAGTTTTTTTGGTTCCTGTTAAAAGTGCAGGTACCGATCATTTAATTTATGGCTTGATTAAAAAAAAAAAAAAAAGAAAAAGTTTGTTGGCTGTTCAGGGATATGACGTGTTCCTGTCTTCATGGGAATGCAAAACTTGATAGTGCATCCCCGCATCTCAAATGTCAGTCTGTGGTTGCCATGGAAACCAGCCCAAAGCTATAGCTAATTCCACACATATTTACAGAAAAAAAAGGTTTTAACCACTCATGAAATATGGAAAATTGTGCACAAAAGCTCCAGGATTTATCATAGTTTATATTTCCTTTCACAAAGAGAATGGCGTTGTGTTCAAGTGCATGTGTCACATTTCTCCTAAAGGTTCTCACACAGGAATACACTGTGCAGGCACGAAGCTGGCAGCTGAACACAAGTCGTCACCGCGAATAAAAACACACTGACAGCTCGGAGACAGAAACAGAGAAATGCGAAATGTGCAAATGAGGCGGCGAACTCCCAAAGAGGAAAGTGATGTCATCTGATAATAATGATGCTGTAAAATGAGACAGAGCCAGACAGAAAAGTCTAAACTGGCGAGCAGCTACGGTTTTGTCTTCAGGAGTATCAACTGCTTTAATCTATTCCAGCTTCCAACCCTGAAAAACACAGATTACATAACAGCAGACCTCCATGTATTCCTGGGCCTCTAAAGGATCTGAAAAGTATGTGTGCAGTCGTTGTGGTGAGGCAGCGGAGTCTGGCTCAGTCTGTGTTTGCCTGGAAAACACACAGATCTCTAAGATACACTCTAACGTACGCGACTTTTACTGCATAACAGCTCCAGCGAGGAGTAAAAGGTCTCACAAGATTTAAAGTATCAGACAAGCTGAGAGCTGATGTAATCACAGCAATGCAGAAAATAAAAATTCCTTTCCTCATTCGAGGAATAGGAACAGATCTTTGGACCTGACTTCGCTGTGACTCCATCAACATGATATTTTTACCAAGAACTGAAACACATGCACTTCTACTTTGTCCAACAACTGTAACATCTCTCTCAAAAGACTGTCAGCTGCTAAGTTTCTCATATTTATAATTTTAAACATCAAATTTAGTATCTAAACCTGCACTTCATCTATTGACAGACAACCTATTTATTATTTATTAATTAATCATTTAAGTCATTTGTTAAGCAGAAATGCCAAATATTTGCCTTTTCCTGCTTCTTAAATGTGAGGATTTGCTGCTTTTCTCAGTTTTATATCACTGTAACTTGTCAAGTCAAGTCAAGTCAAATTTTATTTATATAGCGCCAATTCACAACAGAAGTTATCTCGAGGCACTGTACATATAGAGCAGGTCTAGACCGTACTCTTTATCTTATAAGATTTACAGAGAAAAACCCAACAGATCCCACCATGAGCAAGCACTTGTGTTTTGTACTGTTGATCAGACAAAACAGTACATGTGAAGATGTCATCTGGAGCTCTGGGAAACTATTGATGGTCCTTTTTCACTATTTTCTGACATTTTGTTTACTGAATGATAGTTCAGAATCATCACCAGGTTAATGGACTTTCATGTAATAGCAAAAGCCTTACATTTGGGTAACAGAGCTACGCATCCTTTACACTTTACAGGATCTGGATGATGAAAAATTCACTGCACAATAAAAAAAAGTATTTTTTAAACTCTTCTCTTCTTCCCAAGTTACATCTCTGTTTAATAATCCAGACAAAATTCTAATCATCCACATGATTAGAAGAGGGTTTGAGGATTCTGGAAAAATACTTAAGGAACAGGATGAACTGTTGCTAAATGACCTTATATGGCGTTTTCAAACATCTACACTTCTTTATCTTTGAGACAAATGGATGTTCAGCTCTGTGACTCCAGTGTAATGCTAATACAGAGAGGCACAAACTGGGAAAACTAGTGCTTCTTCTACATGACTCAGAGACAGTTTTGGGCTTGAGAAGTTACGATTGATTCATGTAATTAAATCTGAAATATTAACTGGAGCAGTTGACAGTATTGTGAAACTTTCTGAAATAGATAATCGATTCCAAACAGATGAAAAGCTGAGATATTTTACAAAAAAAAAACAAAGCCTCTCCAGATGCTGTTGATGGTGTGACTTCATGCAGAAATCATGATTTTTCTGCAGGTGAACGGGTTAAAACTGAGGTCCTAACTACATGTTGAAATACAGCCACAGAAATGTGGTCTAAAATGACAGTTATTTATAATCTAGTCACTTTCCACTCAAAATTTAGCCCAGTTTTAACCCAGATGTCTACCAGTAGATGTCTGTGTTTACTTACACATATTGGTCCCTGACACAAAACTCACTTTTACTGCCATAGTTACATCTGAGCGCCTCCTTTGAACCAGGATTTGAAGTTTTACTGGACAAAACTCCAGTGGCGTGGATGCACGTTGTCATGGAGGCTTGAGCCTGGGTCAGCCAGTCACAGCACACCGCCCTGCCCACCCACAAAGTCCACACAATGAATCCACGCTAACTCCATCTTTTGTTGCTCTCCTGTGTCTCAGTGTGGCAATACTTCATGTCTCACACATGCTGCTCCATCATCTCTTACTAAAACTGATTTAATACGCAGTCCAGGAAAATAAAAATGTAGTTTAGAGATATTTCTTCTTTTGTTGCACACAAATAAGCTCAGTATAATGCATAAAACAGCCTATAAATTCAGCAGAGTGTTACCTGATGCTATCACAGATGTCTTTTATTATCTTTTGTTATGATCCAAACAACTGCACAACCACACTGACAGCAGAGATAAAACAATGCTTGAAGCAGCACACCAGACTTTGCGGTCCATAGAGAATAAAGGCTTGTAAAAGTACACAATATGAGCTTTAGTATTGAATATAAAGTAAGCATCTGTCTGAGCGATGAGCGGAAACAACAAAAGACTAAGAGAAAATGTGCTTTAAACATCTCCAGCTCCAAACTCTGCATGAAAAACAGGAGTTGGACAGACAATAGAGAAGCCAGACGAAAATAACACTTGTCCTGAGAACAATAGTTTCAGACAGGTTGTATCACCAGATGTATAATATCCACATCAGATTAAACCTCTGCAAAGTCGTTTTCAGCCCCACACTCACTATTACTCCTTTAAATGAAGTTTTCATCAGACAGATTGAAAGATAAAGAGGTGTACTTTATGATATCACCAGGTCTGTTTATGTGTCTAATTTAAAGAATTACTTTTTAAAATTATGAATGGGATCGATAGGAAACACGTCAAGGGCTCTTACCGACTTCTTCGGGCTGGTTTTGGTCGCGGCTTCGTTGTTTTTATATTCCTTTTTCCCCCTCCTTGATGATCAGTCGCGCGTCTCACAGACACAAATCTCGACCTCATTCCATGTGCTCGCGACCAGAACCACGCGCTCAGGGGGGAGCGCTCGGGATACGGCGCGTGACGTCACGGCGAGACTGGAAAGCCGGTCGAAAAATCGGAACAAAATGAATAATAACACAGGCATATAAAGATTATATAGGACATAATGTATAATGGAAGGGCTCAACTATATGTTGGACTCAACTGAGAGGTTTAGTTACTGTTGTTTAGAGTGTTTTTATTTGCTATGATTGATTATTGACCATTAATATTCCCACAATTGTGTAAATTTAAACTGTTCTTTGGGGTGT
Source organism: Lates calcarifer (assembly GCF_001640805.2). Classification (NCBI taxonomy): domain Eukaryota; kingdom Metazoa; phylum Chordata; class Actinopteri; family Centropomidae; genus Lates; species Lates calcarifer. The sequence continues at coordinate 14,709,388 of NC_066856.1, read as the reverse complement.
AATATTCCAATTTATCATAGAGATGATAGTTCCTTGTCATATAACACACATTTGGACAGTGTAAATAGTCTGAACAGGCAATTTACCAGCATAAACTCATGTTTTTGCAGCTGTGTAACAACCTGCTTTGTTTTCATTCACCAAAAATATGAGTTAAATCTTTATCTGAGACGTGACGTGATGTGGGTATTTGATCAGAATCACAAACAAAGTATGTTTAGGCAGGAGGGTTTACTTGCATCCCAAAAGAATATAACCTTTACCTGTTATATTTGTGTAATACCCTGTTATATTTCAGTTTTATCATGAATATAATTCACATTTTACTGTGTTAGAGGTCTGCACAGGCAACGTATCTGCATTAATGGATGCAACTGCAACTGTAAAGCTGTAAATGTGAGACATGACAAGAATCAGAAGCCACTCAATGGGCAAAGTGTGTTTAACCATACAAGGAATTTTACTCCAGCTTCCTGTAGCTCTGAACGTTCAAGAAGAACGTGAGAAACTGGCTGTGTGTGTGAACTGATGTTTTTCAAGTGTTTATGGTACATTTGGTCAGCTGAGCTCCCTCTTTTGTCCACAACAGTCCTTTCCTGAAAGTTGTTTACTTTCAGTTATGGTGGAGTTCCTTTGTTAACAAGCTGTAGTTAAAGTTAAAAGAGCTACAGTGGCAGTTTAGATGTTTGTGCACATAAACTAAGGGTCATAGTCTAACCTTACCTTGTCTTCTTTATGACCATGCACAAGGATTGCATTAAAACGGCAGCTTCAGGTGAAAATATTAGTTCATTTAGCCTCTATAGCACTTCATATTTTACCTTAAGTAGTCAGTGGGGGGTTGCTGTGCTCATCTGAGAACCATTAGTCCACTGACTTTGTACAAATTATGCCTGCATGTATGTGTTTAGTCTCCCCCACCCCCGTTGTTAAACCCACACTTTACCTCCAACATGTACCCCCCACACATGTATGTCTACTTGTAGTGGGAGCTGTGATGGGATGTGTGTGTGTGTGTGTTTATGCACTGCAAGAACAAGGACACAAATTCAAGAAGAAACATTTTTTTATATTTCAAAAAGAATCTATGAACATAATGGAAAAAAACCAAACAGTGGGTCTGAACATCCAGACAATTGAGATCCAAAAATACATTTTCTTAGGAAATATTAATTATATACAAAACATAAAAATTTATATTTTAGTTTGGGCCCCCATTGGGATCGCCCAATTTTTAATATTTTATTAATAAAAATAAACTTTTAAATATTTAACCCACCCTTAACTTCAATTGAGGCAGTTTTAACATTGAAATCAAACAAGATTCCAAACAACTTAATCCATTTTGCATTTGCATGCAACAACAACTGTACACCCTAAGTCTTGAACTTGCATAAAAAACAAAAGGCCAAAAAGTCTTGATTCAAACTTTAAGCACGAGAACCCTGCAGCTGTGCGAGTCTCTGCTTTAGAAGTTCACTTTTCCTCCTCAGCTGCTCTTTGAGTGAGAGGAGTCTCTGTTCGTCCGTCTGCATGCTGTAAATGCACTCTGTAGCCTTCTTCAGGATCACCACTTTGGCCGCCTTCTCGTTGTTGGCAACCTCTGGGATCTCATCCCGCAGGGCGAAGAAGCTCAACTTGAGCTCGTTCCTCCTCTGGCGCTCCAGTACGTTATGAGTCCTTCTCTTGTCATAGTCCTCTGTGTCAGACGTCCGGGGGCTCAAACACTTGCGGTTGCTGCTGATCTGTTTGAGGACCCTGCTGTGGCCGTGGCTGCCGCCACCTCCTCCTCCACCGCTGCTGCTGCTGCTGCTCTCCAGCTTCAGCCTCTTGACAGCCGGCTGCTCGTGCCTCATGGATGGATGGGCGGCATAATTGTGCTGGTGGGTGGAGACGTGGCACCTCTTCAGCACAAGCGGGCTGGGATGCCTGGTCTCCAGCGGGCTGGGGTCACAGCGTTTCACTGCCTGCCTCTTCTCCACTGTGACAACATCGATCTCCTCCTCTTCCTCCTCCTCATCATCATCATCTCCATCCTCATCTTCTGCAACACAACACAAAAAAAACAAAACAATCACACTCTTGCTTTTGCATCAAGGCGTGCCACAGCAGGGGAGGGAGGGGGGTGCAATCTCTGCAATCCATTTCCCACTCCCCCTTCCACATCAGCTGCTTAACAGGCAGCCGTACCCTCCAGCTAATCTTAACAGCAGTCTACAACATGACATGGCAGCACGTCTCTAACTCTCTCTGCCTGGAACTGCAAATCACATGAATTAAAACAAGAGCTGGCCTCATTTCAGTCAGAACAGTGGCTGCCATAATCTCTGTTTGATGCACAGCCCGTGCAGACTCAGCAGAGGGAGATTCCTAATTACACAGAGGGGTGTGACTCCATGTTGAGCGCATATTCACAACTTACCTGAGTCACTACAACTGCTGCTGCTGCTGCCGCTGTTTGGTGGCGTGTCCAGTCCCAAATCCTTAGTAGGCGGCGTCCCTGCGCTCTGTTTGGGCGTCTCTGCGATGGGATACGGGAAAACCACTGATGGATCAATGCACTCCGAAGCGGATGTGTTCAGGTCTTGCAGGTAGCTGCTGTTCAGCCTCCACGCTGCAGCAGCAGCGGCGGCGGAGGCGGGAGCGGTGGGCTCCGCGCTGCCGTCACCCACCGCCGACTCCTTCCTGGCGGCGTGCAGGGAGGCGAGCCGCTCGGAGACCACCTTCTCCAGCTTGGCGGCGGCGGAGAAGCCGCTCCACATGCAGTCCTGGATGATAATGGACTTGAGAAAGGTCTGGGAGTAGTCGGCGTCGCAGATGATGCTCTGGTTGACCACGTCGTCGCCGAGGAACTCAGGTCACCATCTCCAGCTGATCCGCCGTGGAGGGGAAGAGGCTTGACAGGGACGGCCGGCGGCTCGGGGAGAGGGGAGGGGTCGGCAGCAGTTCAAATTTCTTCCAGATGTCTTCGCTCGGTGCCGGAGGCTGAAGCTGCTGAGGGTAGAAATCCTCCTCCTCGTTGTCAAAGTAGAAATAGGGTTGGAGAGAGTCGTAGTCATAGTCATAGTTTTTACTCGCTAAACTTGAATTCAGCGGCATGGTGCGTTTGATGTTTCTGTCCTTATTGTGAAGCTGGTTGGAGAGGGTGGGAAATAAAAGAGTGATTAGTAATTGTTTGTAGAGGTCTGCAGGTTCAAAACAAGAGAGCGGCTGCTTGGCAGTGATCCTGCAGCAGTCAGTGTAAGCAACATCACATGGTCACTCCAAAACACTCGACCCTGTTTGCACGCCTTGCATGCATGCACCAGTGCTGCAGCAGCAGGTGCTTAACTGGGAAAAAGTGGAGGTAAATCAATGTGCAAGAGTGGAAACCTCATCTTCACTAAACTGCTACTGATGATAAACTAATCATTTTTCACTAAAGTGTTGTGGGAAGGTGACGTGCAAGCTCTACAAACCCACTCCCTCCCCCTCTTACCTTTCAGATTTAAAATTATCGGCCGAAGACGACGGGGGGGAATCGAGCCAAAATGCGCGAAAAAGAGCAGGAAAGTTATTCCAGTGCGAAAGTAGCATTAAATCCTTCGGTGGAAGCGTCGCGGTCGGTTTCAGTGAAGCTGTGTGAAGCATGCATGAGTAGGAAAGAGTTGAGAGGCTGCACCAGCGACCCGATGAGGACGACGCGCAGTCTGTCACCAGCGGCGTGAGAATCACAGCTGAGGCCTCCGCCAGCTGCAATATATACACCGCAGCACTTCCCGCTGTATCCTTCCGCTCGTTTTCCCGCGAAACGCTCGCCGGCCTTGAAAAATGCAACACACCCAACATTTATTTCCCGCTTTTATCGCCGAAAACAACTCTCACAAAACCGCAATAAGTAAACCACACTCAAACTCACGCGTTCACTTGGATTTTTAGTCGCTAAATAATATATTTAGTTTTTTTTTACTCCGGGTCTATTTCGGTACAAGATAAGTGGGAGGGGTCATAGTAGAGTAGAGATGCCATTGACGGGAGACATGCGAAAAACACTAACGTAAGTAGTAGTGACAGATAATTAGGTTGAGTTATTTTATTACTTTCCCGCCCTAAGATATCACCAAACAAACCACAGCTGACTTGAAAATTTAGTTTCGTTTCCTACTCTCGACGTTATTCATCCTCTAGTGAGATTTACAGGATAAAAGTGAATTAATTTACCTGCTTAAAAAAAACAACAACAAAAAACAACAACCTTGCTTTTTATCCACAGATGTGAGGAGGTTTGCAGAAATGCTATAAATAAGTGATGTTGCCAGGTTTGCAGCGTTTCCACCATAATGCATTTCGAAGCTCACAGGTGCAGCAGCTTACCTCCATCTATCTGCAGCCACTGACAGCTCTGAACTGGCTGAAACAGGTGATTTCAACTGAGCGGACGCATTAAATAATTACAGTTTGTGGGGTTGTGAAGCTGTTGAAATGTATTATGCAAACACGCTAAGAAATAGTCGAACAGTTCGTCCCGACCGTGTAATGTGGCTCGGTTTTGAGGCTGGACAGATTGGCACCAATTAACTACAGGAAGGAAGCAATTAAAGGAATCAGATGGGTACCGCAGCTTGGATGGAGGAGCTCTCCTCTGCTGTAGCGGGGAGGGTAAGGGGGGAGATTGGACGGGCTTGGAGCGCCCTCTGCTGCGCAAAGTGAACCAGGATTGGACTGCAGCCAGGTGGGTCAAATCGTGAAGGTGAACATAAAGAGAGATTGTTAACGGAGATTACATTAAAGAAAGTGAAAGTCTGTTTGGGTTGAGCGAGGCTGTAACAGTATAAATGGCTGTACAGTGCTGTGCCGTGGGTTAATGAAGCTGTTTATCGGGGTTACTGGGTCAGTTCATTAAAAAATAGAGTTCTGGAGAAGCTTTAAATGACAAATGTAACAGCCTGCAGCCCTTTGACAAAGTAGGCTGTGCTATTTTTAATCAGCTGAAAAAAAGATATTCATTAGTGATGTTTGATCCACTACAATCCTGATAAAGTCAATTTATTTAAAATGATCAGTTTAGATTTTGTCAGACATCTTACTACTTGTGAGTTAAAGGACAGGTTCACAATTTTTTAAGTTTATCCTTTAAAAAAAAGAAAACACAGTTGTGAAGTGCAAATCAAACTAAAAAGGGATCTAACTATTAAAACTCTTTCAGTGTGGACATGTGAGTCGCTACTGTTTTAATATAGACCAGGGAAAAATGTAATCACTAAAGGATAATCACCCTCATCACTTTGTGCAGCTTCTTGTGCGAAAATTCAACTTCAACAAATATATTTATTTGTCACATTATTGTCTTAAACTATGTACTCAAAATTGTAAAGTAGTTGTGATTGTAAACTCTAATCCAGGTTAATACACAGTAGATCTAATTCCAGGATTTGATTTCCACTTTTTAGAGTCTTCAAATAAAGATAATCAAATAAAGGAAAGTGCACTTTTCAGTGAAGAAGCACACTGATTATTTACTGAGATCAAAGTTTCATTGTTGACGCTGGACATATTAGTTTGAATTTCTTGTCATTTTTAATATAACATATTGATGATAAATGATTGGGTCTCTTTCAAGGAAAACAGCAACATGTAGCCTTATTGAGGGCAAGATCTGTGTACAAGAAAACAAACTGACAGTCTTTTTTTTAAGCATTCACAGGTACAGAAAATAAAAGCAGTATTACTTCATTTTTATTTAGAAAAAGGCAAATAACTGCTGTTGGGATGACTGTTATAGACAAAGTGTCTGAATATATATATATATATGTTACTAACTTTGTGTTGACATACTCTTCAGGATTAATTTGGTCTAATCTGTTATACAGTACATTACACATGCTAACAGATGTAACTTAGAGAATATTGAAATTGAACTTTAAGTTAGTTTAAGATGAATTGTGTTACAGCAGTTTTATTATTAACTCTTTTAAGACTAAGTGGGATTGAGTCTCAAGCTCTCTGTGGGCTGTGTGGTTTACTAATGGTAGCGGGCACATAAATGTCCACTGCTTAAGGCTTCAGAGCAGAAAATAAATCAATAGTTGAGTGGACAAATGGAGGAGAGCAAAGAGCAGGAGACATGGAAGGAGAGGAAAAGGAGATATAAATTCCTCTTGTTATCAATTTAATTCCAGAGGAAGTGAAGAAAATCCCCAAACTGAAATTACACCCTCTCTCCCTTCCTCTGTACTCACTCCTTCATCCTTTCCCTCCCGTCTCTCCTTTCCCTCGCTGTGGGACGCTGTGCGGAGGATAGCGATCATAACCACAAGGTTCATGTGTTGTGGTCATTGTGTTTATCGGCTCTGGATGTTTCTTGTGTTACTGTGTTTCAGAGTGCCTGGAGACACAGGGAGAAGCTTTGAGACCGGATCTGGCATCATTTCCTCTGATAAGTGGAGACTGAAGGTGCTCAGGAGAGGTTTGATTTTCTTTTTTCTTTTTTTTGTCTCAGTCAAACTGGTTCTCCCACCTCTGATTGACACAGTTTGTACAGTGAAGTGCAGAGATTTTATTTAGAAAAACAAATTATTTTCCATGGAGGGCGGATAGTATTTAAATCCATTATTTAGATAGATTCACCTCAGTCTACTTGCCTGTAATATTACACCTAATCACAACATTGGACCCAATAACTGCACTGCTAATTCAGCGGTTAAAGGACAGCTAGTTATGTGAAGTAAACCACAACCACACATCGAAATGTGTATGCAACTCAAGGCAAGATAAGTTCATTTATATGTCATATTTCTTACTCAAACAAAATAAAAGGAAAGAAGAAGAAAGTGCGTTTAAAAAGAGAAATTACAAATAAAGAATGGTGGATGAAAGCGTGAGCTTAGACGGATTTGTGATGTTTTGTGGTTGTAATTATGCAAAATAATACCCGGCTGGGGAAACTACAATAGCTACTGCCTCGCCTACAGTGTAACAGAAAGACACAATCAATCAGTACAGTCATGAAAGAAGGGACAAGGAGTGCAGCTAACAATTGTTTTCTCTATCAGTTAATTTGTCAGTTATTATTTAAGGTAATCAGCTGGTTGTTTAGTCTAAAAAATGTCAGAAAAAGGAAAAATTCATGGAGCCTTCAGTGCTGCAACCTGCACAGTGATGGTGTAGATGATAGTGATTCAGTCTGTGCCTGCAAACAGAAAGCAAAACCTAACAATAGTTTTCTTACTGAAAGGAAACATAGCGCTATAATGAAACAGGAATCTACAGCCCTTAAAATCTGATCATTTTGTCCTTGTTATTATAGTAAATACCTGTCCAGTCTTGAAGACTTGCAGTACATCTAATGTGTAGATACATTGCTATTTTTATAAATTAATCTTTGTCAAGCACTTAATATGAACAGGGCTCCATTTTTCCATGCAGTTAGATATACTGTATGACGGTTGAATTAGTCAGGAGGTAGATTGTCACACTTTGGAGACCAACTGGTGTCCTTCCTTTTGACTCAGAGGCTGCCTTTGTGAACTTCTCTAATTTCTGACCACAAATCCAACGTCTTGAGTCGTATGGTCTCATATGTGCAGCGTATTCAGCACATTGTAGCCATACAAGCCCAGCGATGGTCAGTATTTCCCTTTCCTATACCTCATCTGATGCACTGATGTGGACATGAGCTTATGGTTTGCAGCTGGAGGTTAATTGAGTATGTTTACTCAAGTGCTGTATGTAAGTACAAACCTGAGGGACTTGTACTTTAATTGAATATTTTCTTTTCATTACACTTTAGACCTCTGTTCCACTTTTTACATTTATTGGACAGCTTTAGTTACTGTTGTCTATTGATTTGGTTTTGAATTCTGCCCACAAAATATGATGCCTTTTTCACAAAATATGAAAAGTTAAACTACCAAACAGTATATACAAATACAACTGAAACGATTAGTGGATTAATCAGTCAGTTGACTGACAGAGTAATTGATTGGCAGCTGTTTTGATAATTGTCATTTTTCATACAAAAAATATCAAACATTTCATGTTTTTTTGCCACCAAAATTGAGATTTAATTGAGACTTTTTATGCTTTTCCTGTTAATTATTTCAATATTTGAATATATATTAAATATTTCATTTATTGTTAAATCATTTTGAATTTCTCACTATTTTCTCAAGTTTTATAAACCAAACAATTAATATATTAATCATGAAAATGATCAGTAGATTGCTCCATAATGAAAATGATCATACATTGCAGGAATAATAACAAGCTCAGGATATAGTCTATAAAATTCAGTCACAGTTTTACAGACTTTTACCTTTTAATACCGTGTGTATTTTCCTGATAATATTTCCATATGTTTACTTAATTTTCAATGCAGTATTTGTACTTGCAATTAAGTATTTCTACAGTGTGGTATTGGCACCCTTAGTTAAGTAAAGGATCTGAATCCTCCACCACTGGTTTGCAGCAAGAGAATAAAACCAAACTGAAGAGCAGCTGATGGTTTTCCACAGAGGTGTGCATCAGTCATGTGGCTGCACAGCTGCACTTTAATTCATTCATACAGAGAGAGACGAGGGTGTGCTTCTTCTCACATGGCCAGGACACAATTCAGCATGATGCCATGGAATGAGGCAGAAAATCAATAGTTGTTCAGCTTAGTCGGTGGGTGGAGGTTGCCAGCTAAGCACTGAGAGCACGGCAGATATGTTGGACTGCTCAAGAGCTAATTGTGTCATTAATTATTGACGATGACAAAGGACAGCTATTGACACAGCCTGCATCAGCAACCTGCAGTGTGTTTATAGTTACAGAGCAACAGTTTAAGATTTGAGTGGTCTCTTTGTGTATGCAGAGAAGGCAAATCTAGTAAAATTAAAAAGGAAAGCCACAAAAGTTAAGTACTGAACTCCTGCTCCACCCTCCTTGTGCAGGAATCTCGCCAAAGTTTTTATTGATTTCATTTCATTCTTTAACCAATATGCAGGTGCAGCAAGAAAACCTAGTGTATCCATATATCAGCGCAGGTATTGTATGTCCCTACCTTGTGCAGCATACTCCCATATTTCCACCACCTCTCAACCTGTAACAGTAAAATAAGGAATATCTAGGTGGAATAAATAACATCATTAGCACATTAAAACAAGTACCATAACAGAGCTGAGAACCCAGTTCATTCAATTGGCTACTAAAGATATACATGTGCAAGCACCTGTACCCACATGATACAGCTCAGTAACACATGTACAAAAATGATTCATATAGTCCAGACTTCTCAATCAGTTCTTGAGCAGAGACTGTAGTGTGCAATTAAATGATCTGAGCACCTGTTGCCATGGAGAACATTCAGTCCTCTAAACGCTGTGGGAACCAGTACATAATGCACCCTGTGGTTTCCCCATTGATCAGTACAAATCTCTGACACACAAGAGCAGGCATCATTTCTGCAGTTCCATGAATTTCTACTTTTCAGAGAAAACTGGGTCAGCCAGTATGTCGAGTCAGTTTCAGTAAAACCAGGCCACACCTGCATCTCGCAGATGGAAGTTATTGGTTGTTTATGGGGGCAACTGACTCGATTTGTGATCCAGGTGTGATCTGAGGAGAGGTACAGGTTGTGGTCTGTTTTTTCTTTGTTGTTTGTTTGCTGTCCCCCTAAATGTGGACTGAGTAGTTTTATCATAGTAATGTGTCCTATAACAGTGCATCTGATGGTCCATATACCGAAGAGAACGTAAATCTGCTTTGTGGAAGAAGGAACACCTGGATTGTGAGTAGGTGGCGATAATTTCCTATGACCTTCATTTCCAGTGAGGTCACCTGCAGCTTCTGGTTTCTACATACCTTGAAGTGTCTGATGAGTCTGAATGGATGGCTGTTCATAGATTGTTTACCCATGTTAAAGTATTCCTTGTCAAACATCTGTTAGTTCCTCTCTCTGCAGTTCAATACATGACTAACATTCTCCTTCAGTGACAGCTCAGCTTCAGTTGCTCCATTTGATGTTAAATCTGTGCTTTAGTCAGTGGAAGGGACAGGAGTGGATTTTAGCAGCATGTTACATGCACCAGTAAGCTGCATTTCAAGAAGCTGTGTTCTTCACATTAAATCCTCTCACAGGTAGATGCAATTTTTTAACACAGTAGCAGCATGGCTCCATGGATGGCAATGCCATTCTCTTGGTTGGTTGGTTGGTTGGTTGGTTGGTTGGTTGGTTGGTTGGTTGGTTGGTTGGTTGTCCCTCCCAGGTTGAAATTTAGCATCATCAGGTCAAATATTATTCGTCCAATACTTTGGTTGATGATCTGCACATTAGCTTGTGTTAGTTGGCTTCAAAGCTGACAATTGAGCTTAATCCCTCTTGTTTTACTTCTGGTGCTTTAATAGAGTAGAATAGAATAGTCTTTGATTGTCACTGTTCCAAAACAATCCTGCAGTGATCTATAGGTGAACTGTAGGATCCCATGGTGTTGCTGTTAGGTGTGTTTACAGGTGCAACAAAGCACTTCTGACCACACCCAACTACAAACTGTACAAAATTACTACATTAATTATCAATGTCTGAGAAATATTGATGCTCTCAGTGAAACCAAAGTGTTGCCAATGTGCTTCAATAGAAGTGTATTTAATTTGTGGTATTTTATACAGAGCTTAGGGTAGCTGTAGTGGATATTACAAAAGTGTGAGGCGATCTGAAACAGGTATCCTAGGTATTTTTGCACAGAGCTGCTACACTGCAAATTGACCACTAGAGGGCACAATATATCTGAAAACAAAACAGCACTGACAATCCCTTACAGTTACATTCATTTTACACAAATCCTACTTCTTATGCATTGCAATTGGACTGCACTGTTTCTGGTTGTGACAGGTGACAGATTTAAGTCTATTTTTAGTTATAAGTTATTTAATTTTAATTACTTTTTCCCCACACATTTGAAATAAATATGCAGTAAACATTGTCTTTAGGGATCCAAATATATCCATATTTGGTTTTCTGCAACCAATTTTTGCATAGAAAGTCAGGTCTTTGGAAATGACTCCCTGCATTTAGATTCCTAATCTCCTGCTGTCAATATGTCAGCTGGTTATGAAAGGCTTTCTGAATGTGTGGTGGACAAATGTTCTCAGAGCACAGACTTCCCGGAGTCAGAGCAGCGTAGAAATCCCAAACATCGTAGTTTTAGTAAATGTTAAAAGCAAATCAGTGTTTATATTGGTAGGATAGAGGCATCTGCCACCCTGAAAAGCCTTTTAGTCCTCTGCTAATGTGAACTCATAAAAAGGTGGTTTCCTACACAGGGGAAAACTCGATTGCTCCAAACCACACAATAAAATAAATGTTGCAAGAGAGTTTAATAATCTGGGAAACTTGTAAACACTGTTTTTCAAGTCATGGAAAATTAATAATAAAATGAACATGTTTTTGCCAGTATCGAAGCTCTATCCAAAGTTGCCACCTCCAGTTACAACTGCAAGAACAAACAATGCTGATGAACCACTGAAATCATTGTTTATTTGGAAATTTCTGATGCATGCAGTTGTACAATTACTAGTTTGTAGTCCTGTCTGCTGCTTTATTCACAATCAAGCACGTTCATAGTGCTGGGCACCACTCAGTGATTTGTCATACACACAGTTGGATATATACTCCACTAAATACACTACTGGACTGTTTACTCAAAAACCTTCTCATAAAAATCAGTAATTTACTTTCAAAAGAAAACCACAAAGTCCTCCATTATTGGGAACCCTGTTAACAGTTAGCAGTAAAATAATTACAATCCTGATATTATAAATAAATTATACTTTAGCTTCAGGATTTAACCTATAAAGTGTACTTGCATGCTCCTTAGTAAACATCTGAGTTAGCTGCCAAGGAGTGGCATGGCTGCTAGTAAAATCACCCCAGAATCTCCCTCGGGCACAAGCCGCTAACACAAACAACTTGTGTTTTGACTGAACATTGCTGAGGCAGACTTCACTCGAAACCGTACACATGCCTGTGCAGATTCTGAGTTATCCAGGTCATGTTATCCAACAACAGATGAATCAGGGATAGCTAGACTTGGTTGTGGATGCTTGAAGACGTGTCAGGAGGCCTCCTCAGTTCTGACTGACTCGGTGGGGAGACTCAACTATTTAACCTCTGTGCGGTCGTCATCAAAGCCACTGATGTCATGTTGTTTGTTGGGTAATATTAGTTGAGTTAATATTAGTTTTATTTCATCAGTGCTCCTGGCTGTTGTAATGACAGTTGTTCGGGTCGTTGGTGTTACCTAAGGCCAAGTGTGTGTAAATCTCCAGGGAAAGGACAGCATTATAGGTGGGGGATGCGTGGACTTGTGGACTTCTTCCTTCCTTCCTCTTCTTTACACTTTAACATAGATGGCCTCCTTCACTCCTCTTTCAAACCACCTGTCCACCCTATCTTAAATATGTATATTTGTCCTCAGAGGAGAGTCTGTTTTCCTTCAGGTGAAGATAAACCTTGCTGTTTACCTACACCTGAGGGAAGGAGGTGTAGCTTAAATAAAAAGATTACTTGTTGTTTACTTACACCTGAGGGAAAAGTGACACTCCTTCAGGGATTACATTTTTTTTAAATAATTTCAATTCTGACATAAATGGCTTTGAGGAGCTCATTTAAGGGATCACATGGTTTTCCATGTTTGTCTAGTCATCATGCATTCATATTTTTAGCCCAGATCTTGTGATGCAGACACAAAATTTTCCCCATGTGGTTTTTTTTAATTACGTGTTTGTCTGACAGAGCATTTTATCACAGAATTTGTCCAAATCCATGTGTGATTCGAGGATAATTAGTGCAGGTTAGGAGAAACTGAACTAATTTTGTTTTGCTGTGTGCAGATGTTTATCTCTATTTTTGTTGTCACCTTCTCAGATTTCATGTGTTGTATTTGAGGTACTTGCATTAAAAAGGTGCCTCTGAATTATTTTTTCTTTTCCCTCTTCTCCACCAGGGGTCTGTATTTCACTAGCTATTATCATATCAGGGCTTATCTGATTATCCTTATAATTACTTTCCTTGAAGGAGGGGTAGAGCGTAGACAAAATTTATGTGAGACCAAACTGTTATGTCTTGTTCACTGTACCAGAGTCCATTCAAATTTTCCTAATATTTAGTCCCTTGTACATACAGAAATAACACTACAAAAAAGTGCGTTATTTCAACATTACAAGTCAAATGAAGAGATGCGTAGTCAGACTATTTCTATTTCTATTTCTAGTACTTCTATTTGCTTTCGCCCCTGCTTCAGTGTAAACACATATTATGCAGCCCCTTGTTGTGTATGCACGCCTTCATAATAAAAGCCAGGTTTAGACTTGGTGATGATGTCACGGCCGGAATGCCAGGCCCACGTGCGGACGACAGTGGGTTCCAGCCTCGGGGAGGGTCGACAACAACCAGACCGCCTAGCACAGGCGCAGTAAAATGCGGAGCTAGGAAACGAATCTAACCAGTCCCGGATTATCGCTTTCACCTCCACCTTCACGGACGATAACGCGGGACGCTTCCTCGCTCGAATTCGGCGCTGTTTTTATGTCACCTTGCGTTTCCCCCCACCCCCTCGACCATGATTTGCGAGGAAGATGCGCCTGTCTGAAATTTCCGTTGACCTTCGCCTCCGCTCAGCAGCATCGAAGCATTGTAAAGCGCTGCCGCTACAGGAGCGCCCCGGCTCCTGCCGCTGCCCCACATAACCTCCCAGATTCTCGCTAGAAATACAGGTGCTCCGACCGCCTTCTAGCCGCTCATCTTTGATTTTCTTTTTAATCAATCAAGACCGAGGCAGATGCCCCTCGCTCTGTCATCCCGGCTTGTACTATGGTGGAGTTTCCATCTCTCAGTCCTTACTGGCCTCTCCTCCGCTTCCTGGTGCCTTTGGCTATCACCAATGTTGCCATCGACCTCGGGGAACAGGTAATGTTTGTGTTTTGCTTGCCCCGCTGCTCTGTTTTCGCTGTAGGTCAATAACAAAAAATAGCCAGAGACCGCAGCTTCGCTCCGCTAGCAGCGGCTAACGGCTTTAACGTTTTTTTTTTTAATTTCGCCTCTTGAGCGGTTTATTTTCAGTGTGTCAGCCGCGGCTGCCACCGAGCATCAGTGTTTGAGCTCCACAAAAACACCTGCACCGTTTCTCTGAACTGACACTGGCTATTTCGAGCCTGTTTTTGTCAGTTTAAGGCGGCTGGCTTGTGTTGTAGCCACAGCTAGCTTAGCTGGCAGGCTGAGATGTTCTGTGAGGAGATCCATTAGGGTTTACATGCATTATTAAGGAAGAGAAGAGGCGTGTGGACCCCTCACTTAGAGGCAGGCCTGTGTTTATTCTGAAATGTGTATTTTTTTCTTTATAAAAAACGTCGTCACTCCTGTCACCATATGAGCTGCTGCGGATATCAGTGTTATTTATGATCCGGCGCCACACTACCTGCTGTGATTTGTTTGGCATTTGATTAATAAGTAAATCCGAATCCAGGCCTGTTTGGAGATGATGGTGGTGGTGGTGGTGGTGGATCATGTACACAGATTTAACGCACTCGGGATTTTTCTTTAATTGTCATGTTTTCCTGTCTGGATATTTCCTGCCCTTTCTCAACCATATGACTGATCTGGTGGCTGCCCTTACCCAAGGGACACTGGGCAGATAGTGTGGGAGTAAAAAAGATGTCAGGATTAAGGTTATGTAATGGTTCTGTTTGCTGGTATAAATAGCACATGGTCCTGCAAAGGAGAGGGGCAGCTGTAGTAGTTAGGTAAAGCTGAATGGAAATAATTCTAGGATAAGGTATTGTGGGTGTTTACTGTCCAGACATTATTATGGCATTTTCTGTGTTGCACTAGCCAAAGGTCTATGTTTTATTGTCTCTGTAAAGCATATGCAGGTACCTGCTTTTTAATGCAGGATAGTTAAGGGCTGTGGGGGAGTAGCAGTTGCCATCTGGTCAGAGATAAAGTTAGGCTAAGTCATGGTCATGTGGGCTGGTCACGCCACCAAACTGAACTCCTATTTTCCCCCCTCATGTTGCTGTCTCACTCCCTTCTGACACCTCTCCCTCTCCACCCTCTTAATATCTTTTCCAGGCTCTCAACAGGGGCATAGCCACGGTCAAAGAGGATGCAGTGGAAATGCTGGCCAGCTATGGTCTGGCCTACTCCCTAATGAAGTTCTTCACTGGACCCATGAGCGACTTCAAGAATGTGGGTTTGGTGTTTGTCAACAGCAGGAGGGACCGTAAGAAGGCAGTGTTCTGCATGGCGGCGGCAGGAGCCATCGCGTTTGTCCTGCATATCCTGATAGGTGTGTGTTTAAGGGTTGTTTGTGCACACATGATGACATGCTGTGCTTAAACCACAACCAGTAAAAATGAAGATTTGACATTTATGGCAAACCTAAAGTTTCATTATTGTAGTATCATGTGAGAACAATGAAAACTGTCTCTGCTTACCTGTAGTTTCCTCTCTTTTTTTCCCTCCATAGCCTATACAGATTTAGGATACTACATCATTAATAAGCTCCACCATGTGGATGAGTCTGTGGGGAGCAAGACAAGAAAGGCTTTCTTATACCTGGCTGCATTCCCTTTGTTGGATGCAATGGTGAGTGTACAGTATGGTGGGATTATTCTACGAGTGGTCCAACATTTTATCATGCAAGAGATGGATTTAAACACACCTGGCCTAGAGTTACATAGCTTTTAATCCTTTGTTCATGCTGGTTTCAAGTGATTTCCTGCTTTAAAGTGCAGCTCACTTCTGTTCTGCAGCCCGTCATTCAGCTGTGGTTGAGAAAATGGCCATAATAGAGCTTTTGTCTTTTAGTTTAAAGCTTGGTGTCTTCTCTCTGTCCATTGTTCTGTCTGAAGGCTTGGATTCATGCAGGGATACTTCTCAAGCACAAGTACAGTGTCATCGTAGGCTCAGCCTCGATTTCTGATGTTGTGGCCCAGGTAACGAGATCCAGTCCTTAATTTTTAATTGATTGCAGAAGGCTTCATTTAAGGAGTTTAATTCATTTAAAAGCAAGGTTTGTGTTGTGTAATTTTCGTTGTTTATCAGCTCTGTGTTCTTTTCTGCAGATTGTGTTCGTGGCCATTCTCCTCCACAGTAACCTGGAATGTGTGGAGCCTTTACTCATCCCAATTCTTTCCCTTTATATGGGTGCCTTGGTCCGTTTTAGCATCGTCGGTCTGGGTTACTACTGTAACATTCACGACAACATCCCAGACTCCAGTGGACTTGATGTGGGGGTAGGTGCTGCCTTTTTCTTGCTAAACTGTGTTGTTTATGTTTTATGTACAGCCAGTTCAGCCAGAGCAGTGGTTTTAGTTAAAGTTTGTGACAATAAAACAAGAATTAAGCATGTCTTCTTTAAAACAAGTGAGACTTACTGGGTACGTCTTGGTCCCTACAGGGCGATGCCACCATCAAAAAGATGCTGAGTTTCTGGTGGCCCCTGGCCCTCATCCTGGCCACTCAGCGCATCAGTCGACCCATCGTCAACCTCTTTGTGTCTCGTGACCTCAAGGGGACCTCTGATGCTACAGAGGTGGGTGTATCAGGGATTTAATTCACCAAACACATCTGAACTGTTGTTTTTCATGTCAGATTGAGGAGAACTAAGGTTTTATTTTAACATTTAATCTGTCTTTTATTAATAAACTTGCCACAAATTACTTAATAGTACTACTAGTAGTATTATAGGCTATTATTTGATATAGGGGATCATTAAGAGAGACTTTACTGCTACGTGAAGCCAGTGGACTAATTTTCCCTTCAAGTTATTGCAGATGAAATGCCAGATGCTAACAAACTCCCTCTGGAGCTTTCTGGCTTACAGAGACCCTAACTACTAGAGACAATACAAAGCTGTTTACCAGAATGAACTGGAAATCATTGACAACACTGGCTGCCAGTGGTTTGGGTGATTCACCATGTTCATGTGAAACTCAGGGCATGATTACACTGAGTGAAAACATTCCTACATGGCCCTACTGTTCCTGCGTAAAGCCTGACACTGTCCGCTGTAATAACAAGCTCAAGGCTGTTATCCAAATCATAAACTTGTGAAAAACCGCACACTGCCGGGGAGAGCGAGAGACACACGTGTGGCTTTCATTTCAGCTTTTGTGAGACACCTGTCATTAATTTAGCTGCATGTGTTGTGTGTGGTATTTTCAGCATTAGTGGTGGCGAGCTGATGACTTATAGCTGCCGTGTCTTTGTTATTCCAGGCCGTGGCTGTACTCACAGCCACATACCCAGTGGGTCACATGCCCTACGGTTGGTTAACTGAACTGAGAGCAGTGTACCCTGCCTTTGACAAGGTAAACCAGACCTCCCCCTACATTTACCTGTTGCAGTTTATCATGTATGGGTTTGTTTATGCATCTAATATTCTTCTCCTGCCAACAGAACAATCCCAGCAACAAGCTGAACGCTGGCAGCCCCGTCACCAAGTCGCATATTAAAAAGTTTACATTCTGCTGTCTGGCTCTGTCACTCACGGTAAGATGAGGGTGAATCTTTTCTTACAGTCACATAATTTTACTGGTTCTGCTCTCAGAACATGGGATGACTTAGTTCAGAAAGAAGGTGTGGTTGTTTTTGTGGTCTGTGCAGAAACAATCCTGAGCCTCTGGCTGAGTTTTTGTCAACGAATGAGATTTAGAGCTAGAGGTTAGTCAATCAACGGAAAATTAATCTGCAATAACATTTTTTTTCATAAATTTTAATTAAAACTGCCAAAGAATTTGTGAGGATTTGCAGCTTCTCTTTCTTATTCATTCATATGTCACTATAAATTCAGTAGAAAATGTAATATCTTTGGGTTTACAACTTATTCAGACAATATAATTTGATTAATTTGAATTTATGAGGTTCGCTGAAATAAGATAAAAAGAATAATCCAGTTTCTCCTCAGGCACATCTGTCATTTTAGACATGTTATCCAAACTTGTCGACCCACCTTGGTAGATGATACAGCCAGGATAAAGTGTCAGTATTCATTTTCACAGCAGGCGGTTCCCCTCTTGTGTTGTATTTGTTTACAATCTAATTGAGACTTGACCTTTCCTACACTAGGTGTCAGTTGTCCTACCATGTTGCCCTCCAAACCTCACATCCTAAGCAAGTTATTTTTCTTGCAATGCATGCATTAAAATGCTTGATCATGCTGCAAACACCCATATTTTTGGACAGCAAATGCATTATAGCTTGTTTTGGGGGTTGCAAGAATTTTTGCAGTTTGTGTTGTATTTCTGTTGTGTTGACCTTTTTCTAATCCTGCTGTATCACAGATAAGAAGATACTGTTTGTCGGTCAGGGTTCAGTTGAAAGACTGACACAACCGGTCCAGTGTTATGCAGAAACACGTTTAACAGTGTTTTGCAGACCTTGCCAAAGGCAGTGTTGTCAGATGTTTTTGACTGTCATCTTTAAACCTGTTTGGTTTCTCTGACACGAATGCATAACTACGAAATTCTTAAAGATAAGGTCTCATGTTTAAGGTACTTTATTAAAATAGTGCTAAAATAGTTCAACATTCAAGGTGATGGGAGTTCACAGCTCCATTGCAGGCGTACTGAATGTACTTTTCCTTTGCTGTCCTGTTGTGGTTTCAGGTTGCACAGAGAGGGAGACACATTAGGGTGGAATTTGTGAAGAGGCTAAGGGGCTTTTGTCCCCTCCCTCTCTCCCCAACACTCCCACCCAAGCTTTAAGAGCTTAATAAAATAGGCATTCACATAAAACATATCAGTTAACACATTCCTAAAGCCCCCTTGCAGGTGTACTTTTATGCTAAGTAATGAATGGAGTCACATTATGTACACTGCTGCTGAGTGTTTTTGTTTTTCCACAAAATGTTTGGATAATTATGCCAGCAATTCAATTCAGCTTTATTTGTATCATGCCAAATCATGACAGAAGTTATCTCAGGGCACTTTTTAAATAGAGCAGGTCTAGACCACACACTTTACAGTATTATTCACAGAAACCCAACGTTCCCTCATGAGTAAGCACTTCACGACAATAGCAAGGAAAAAGCAAAAAAACTTTTTCTTCCCAAATCCACAAGAGCACACCATGATCCAGTCTCTCTGATCATATCTGCCTCCTACTCAGTGTTAAATGAAAGTGAATTTATGTGAAGTGAAAAGGAGCCTTTGCTCTAGTTAGTTGTCTTAACAGCTCAAATAAGAAAAACAGGAAGTGTGTGGCCTAGGTTGGGCCTTTTTAGGAGGAGGAGGAGGAGGAGGAGGAGGAGGAGAATGGCACACCAGATGTGGAATCCCAGAGCTGTAAACATGTACGTGAGGGTGTGTGCTAAGCAGAGAACAACAGGCAGATAGGTATGGCCTGTTGCAGTGTTGAGAACACAGGCTAACAGCCCTCATGCCAGGACTTGTTCTGATTACAGATGAAAGACGACAATATGAAAAACAGCAAAGGAGGACGCCAAAGTGTATACAGGAAGGGAAATGAGTAATGTTCTGTAACAAATGATTTGATCATATAAAAACAGACTTTGTTGAGGATGTCGCCGCAGTGAGTGTGGATGTCTCACCTTGTTTAGACAAACCACAGCTGAGTCAGGGAGGCGGCGGTTTGGCTTGAGCCTTACAAATTAGTTATGTGCCTCCATCTTGCTAAAATAATGATAGATGGTAAGGTGAACCCAAATGAAATCATCAGTTACAAGTGGTCTGTTCCTATACTTTGGTTCAGGAGATCAAAACCACATCAAAGATCCTTGTGCAATTAACCATGTTATGTTTAATATCTCATTCTTTAAGAAGAGTGAGATGGTGAAATGTTGATGGAATTACTCTGGGCCACTTTCTTGTGTTAGTGTCCTCAAAATATTGTAGAGCTTTTCCTTGTCTTTTCTGCTCTCCTTCTTTTCTCTTACAGTAAAGTCCGACTCAGTGTTAGCTGCAGAAAATAATTTTACTTTTACATAAACTCATTCTAGATAAAGACCTAAGAAAACTTTTTCTTGGAGAGAAATACATTGAGCACATTAGTTGAGGAAGTACTCTCGGAAGAGGTAGGTCTTCAATCAAGTTTTGAAGACAGAGAGCAGGAGGTTTCTATTAAGAGAAGGAGATGATTAAGCTGACCAAATCAAGTTAAGTAATTTGTCCCACCATCCAGAGACCATATAGTAGAAGAGTTTGAGCTGGGATTTCCTGCCTCTCACTGACTGTAGTCTGACTAGTCATTGTTCATTCAAAAAGAATAGAAGGCTCACAAACCTGTGTGAGGGAATTGAGGTCAGGGGTGCTGTTATAGTGGCCACTCTGTATGTGAACATAGTGATCTGACCTTAACACAAGCAGCATCAGGAAGCCAGAGAGAGCTGGGTATCATCAGCACTGGTAAGAAAAAGCATGTGGTGTATACTGGAAAAAGAAGGGGACCCAGTACAGATCTTTGTGGGACACCAGTGAAAACAAAGTGACACACACTTGCTCTTTTCTTGCCATGCCACTTTGAGTCCTGATTTGAGCCTCCTGCTGGAAGTGCAGTGTTTTCTGGATGTATTCAGATTTCAGAGGGATGAAATCAGTGTTATCCACAGACCAACAGGAAGGAGATAAAAGTGAGGACAACTGGAAAGTCCCGAGGCCATTAAGATTACTTTTGCAGATATCAAACAGCTGATACAGTGATGATTAAATCAAGTGTGTTGCAATTAGGGATGCACTGATACCAGCATGTTCCTGTACTCGTACTCGTAAAAGTGTCCCGATACCACGGCACCCGATACCACTTTACGGCAGCTTGACGTTCAGTTGGGCGGTCAGGTGCTAATTGAGAGCAAGAAGGAGCAATGTCGGCGGTGTGGAGGTATTTCAGAGTGGATGATGGTGACAAAAGTAAAGCGGACTGCAAATTATGCTCTGCAAAGCTGTCAAGAGGAGGGACGGAAGCGAGTACTTTCAACACAAGCAATCTGATAAAACATCTAAAAAACCAACACGACGCCGAGTTCAAAGAGCAGCAACAACCAACTTTGCAGCAAACTCTGGAGAAGAGGGAGACAATGTCAAGAGACAACAGTGAAAATAACAGAGGCTTTAACCCAGTACATTGCTCTTGATGACCAGCCAGTCGGTTGTTGATAATATGGGATTTCGACGTCTTCTCAGCTACTGGAGCCGAGGTATGAGATCCCTAGCCGACACCACATCACTGACACAGTGTTGCCAAAGCTACACAACTTTGTGAAGAGGCACATCCGCAGCCTGTTGCAGGACATGTCGGCCCTCAGCTTCACCACTGATATTTGGACGAGCAGCGTTAGCCCGGTGTCCCTCATCAGTTTAACTGCTCAGCAGATTGACGAGGATCCAAGCCATCGCAGGTGTGCTTGTTGACATGCTTCAGACATGGAGGTCCCTAAAAGTTCTGTTCATGCTGTGCTAAGTGATAATGTGAAAAACATGCATCAAAATCATGAGTGGTGCTGGACTCCGAGCCGGCCGTGTGTCGCACACACCCTCCAGCTGGCTGTTAATGAGGGGCTTTTAGTTTATGTTCAAATGTCAGTCACAGCAATTTCTTACAGCCAGAGAATGAAACAACATCTGATGAAAATAAAACACGTTTTCAAGTAAATGTGCGAAGTGTAATGGCATTAATAAGTACTCGGTATCGGCAAGTACTCAAATGTAAGTACTTGTAATTGGATTCAAAAAATGTGATATCGGTGCATCCCTAGTAGCTATCATGAGAGCCAGTCAGTGCCCTGAAATGTGCGGCCAAATCGGAGACAGCAGCTATCAAAACATGCAGTAGCAGCCAGTAGCGAGCAGTGTTGTCGGTCAGAAAAGCACCTTTTATGGATCTCCAGGGTCCCTGATGCTTGTCCCGAGTTTGGAGCGCAGGGAAACATCTGTATACAATAAAAAACAAACCGATGTATTCATGTCGAGATCAGACAGGTTCTGTTTAACGCTCTCTAATGTTCTGATCATACAGTAATCGCTTGGAGATGCTTTAGTAATTTTGCACGTGCCTTGGCAACTGCTTCTGGAAACAATAACATTGTCTGTCACGCGTTCGTTCGCTCGCTTGTTTTATGTGAGCTTCAAAGGCCCACATTCAGTCCCCAAACCCCTTGAGTTAATGAACTAATGAAATCTAATGAGCCGTGCCGGGCGACTCCATTGTGGTGCAGCGAACGCAAAAATTAATTTGCTTTTGTTGGTTTTGTGTGCAGCTTTGCTTTGTGGTGTTTTGGACTCCACACATATCAGAGAAGATCATGGTTGATGTCATTGGAGTGAAGGATACTTTCGCTGAGCTGTGTGTGGTCCCGCTCAGAATTTTCTCCTTTTTTCCCTTGCCAGGTAAGACATTCGATTTGATGTTGTTTTTTTTCCAGCATCAGTGTTCAGCTGCATTTTCCTTCCTGTTGTAGCTTTAACCGGAGTGTAGCTCAGACCAGTGGGGTGATGTTTCCACTTTGTGTGTGTGTGTTTGCAGTGACTGTTCGGGCTCATTTGACTGGATGGCTCATGACCCTGAAAAAGACCTTTGTGCTGGCCCCCAGCTCAGTTCTCCGCATCATTGTCCTCATCACCAGTCTAGTTGTGCTGCCTTATATGGGGTAAGTCAACACTTCAGAGAGTACTGTCAGGGTCACAAAGGTCAGCACTGTGACTCAGGCCTACCGCTACCGCTGTTATTCTGGTAAAATAAATGTTAACATGGGAGGAGGATTAGAAAATGAGTTCACTTCCTTCTAAAGCTGTAAAATAATTTGTCTAAACTTAATGTAATTGTTTATATTTCAGGGTTCACGGGGCCACGCTCGGGGTCGGATCCCTCTTGGCCGGTTTCATAGGGGAGTCGACAATGGTTGCCATAGCAGCATGCTATGTTTATCGACAACAGGTGAGAACACTTTGGTTGAGGTCACTGCAAACATGAATGTACACACCTTTATTCAGTTCTTTTTGCAAATCCCAGAGACTTTATTTAGGAGAGACAAATCCCATCAACAGCTTCACTTACGATCATCACCTGTTTAGTTTGAATAGGGATGTAACTGAAAGTAATCCAACCATGAATACATGCAAGAAAAAAAGTCCCGTGCTGCCTTTGATATAAGGCAGCTTAATATCTGTATAGCTAATTAACAATGAGGGTTTGAATATAAAAGTTTGTCTTTATCACTGACATTTGTATTCAAGCGATTCAATAGAGTAATGTGGCGTCACACAGCATGTATAGCAGACATTGTATAGTTAGTCTGGGTCTTTCTGATCGTCAGGAAAATTACTTTTTCTGATTTAAGAAACGTTCATTTAGAGGAAAATCAGTTTTTCTAGTCTTACCTAATAATCATGCTTACTAGTCAAAGAAATGTCCTTGTTACTGGCAGCATCTTATTCATCCAGAATATTACAAGGTTGTATTAAAAAACAGGATTCAGCAGCCACTCTTTTATAATTATATTCTATTCAGAGCTTTCAAAATAGAGCCATCATTGTACCAGAATGATACAATCTTCTGACGTTAATTGGAAAACAGTGGTGTGGTTGGCAACAGCCTCCAGCTTGCTCAACTTCATCCCAAGTTTCTTACTTTTAAAGGAACAGTAGGCAGTTTGAGAAATATGTGCTCTTTGTGAGAGTTATATGAGAAAGTCAAGTTTTAACACTTACTGTCTGTTCACTATGAAGCTTTATTACAGACGACATGAGAAAAATGACAAGGAACTAGTGAGAGAGAAGAGCTATAACATGCAACAACGATCACTATCTGGATGCAAACGTTGCATGTTATATCATGTTTGTTTGGTGACTTGGAAATACAAGTTGTGGTTCTTTGATGGGGGGTTAATAGAGAATTTGTTGGCTGTTTGTCCCTGTTTCCAGCATTTGTGCTACCCTAACTGATGACATGTTTGACGGACATCAACACACATTATTCCCAAATTGAAGGGAGATATATGTTAGGGTTTTAGATGTTCAGTGTTTGTACTGAAACATCCAAGCACATGTTAAATTCAGTATTTTTTTAAAACCTTCCTCTTCCTCATCCTCTTGAATAAGAGCCAAAAAAGCAGTGGCATCCTTCTCAATCATCTTTCTGAATGCATGTTAATTTTACAGTTTGAAATTTGCTGTAAGTCACAGCCACCTCTTGTAAATACTCTGTGTGTCTACTTTTTAATGAGTTAGCAAAAATAACCAAAGCATGACCCAGTGAGGTTATCAGGTTCAGCATGCTCCTAAATTATACTGTGTTCAGCTTATGCAAGTATTAGATTAGCACAACAATGGTTTTATCCACACTACACAGTACTATTGTTTAGTTTTTGGCAGTTCCAGTCCCTCTTTACCTCAGACTCTTACAGAACGTGGTTTTCATTCCTTTTATCTGCCGTCTCTGCAGAAAAACAGCGAGATGTCCAATGAGCTGGTGGTGGAGGGCGAGGACTCTGCCCCGATGAGCGAGGTGTGCTCCAGGACTCAGATGGACGCCATCGAGGAGCTCCAGGAGGAGGAGGAGGAACAGGAGTGAACTTGTGACAGCAGGGGGAAGGTAAAGCTGACGTCCATGTAGAACTTTTGCTGAAGAGGAGACAGCTGAGTGTGACAGTGCTGGAGAGCAGAGAGGACCTGAGTATGGTTTGGTTTCAGAGGTTCTCCCTACAGAACTGAACTTTTCAGTAAGTGACGAGGTCGTCTTCGTGTCGACCTACACACCATTAAAAAAAAACGCACACTGTAAAGAAAGCCATGCACCTCCAACTGTTCATCCATCAGCGTAAATACCTTTGTCTTCCGACCTTTTCAACAGTTCTCATAGTTTTTGCATCATCACATTAGCGGGTGTATTAACCACTTTCATGTGTTTACTGGTAAACAAGGGAAATTGACACAGGAGAACTTTTCCTCCTCAGCGGCGAGAATAAAATGTCTGTCGAGTGGTAGTGGAGTTGGCAAAATACGGAGTTCATTATTTTATGTTATTTTATCAAGATTAAGTGGCAAGGCCTTGCTTGAATTCAAATATAGACATGTTGTGGGACTTGTTGGGTTGTGCAATCGTATTTTACATACAATGGTGTACAGATTATTGTCGTTTTATATAGGTAATGCAATGTGTATATTTAATTGCCCAGAGGGGTCGGGAATCCCTCGTTATATCATTGCGTGTGTTACAGAATACAGTTATGATTGTTCACTTTCCATGCAGTCTGGGAGTCGATCTACTTTTGTTTTGCCAAGCATTTTCCTGGTAGTATTCAGACTGTCGTATGTACTGTATATACTGTATAGGCATTCTTATTTGGCAAATAAATTGCTTTATTATTAACTCTGTCGCTTTGCTGGCACTGGCTTTACTTTCTTGCCAATGTATGTTTTTCTTCTTACCTTATTAAAACTAAATATGTAGAAAAGTAGAGAAGTAGTAACTCTGACCTTTAGGTATAGCTGATGGATGGATGAAACCACATATACATGATAAATTGGAAGCTGGATATATTTGTATTACCTTTTGTTTACCAAAAAGTCAATGAAATCTGCAGTATGTTATCCTACAGAGTGACATTACATCTGATTGGGATCAGATTTCACGCATATGAAAACTGATTGTATCCCCCAAACAGAAGTAATGTGTCATTTTTGTAGGGGACTTCTGAAACCTGTCAGTTCAAAAATCGTGTAGAAAAGTTGATAAAACAATTTTGATCGTACTTTTAGAGGTGTTAAAGAGAGCCTGAAATCCCATGACCTTAAACACAATATCAGGTTTACCTCATCTCGAGACCTCATTCATAAAGAAAAAAAAATACTTTTACAAAACTTGTTCTTCCATTTTAATTAAACACCATCCAAAAATCTGACAGTGCAAGAACATTCCTGCAAATGGCATAATCAACGTTTTACTGTTAACTTATCACCTTCACCTGCTCTGTAATTAGGGCAAGGAAATGGCCTCTTATCACTAATAACCAACATTCATTCTTATTGTGCATTATTTCTAAGGCAACATGGAGGACCAAGCAAGCCTTTTCTACTGACTCCAGTGGCTGGTGGTTGGGGCTGTTGCCAGTATTTGCAGCAACATTGGCACGTTTTTCTTTTTTTTCCCCCTTCAGAACAGCTTGGTTAAAGGCAACATGTTACACATTGAGTTTGACACACACACACACACTTGCAGACGCACACACAGACCATCACAAATCACACCTCTGACACAGAGGCTGCGATTAATCTTCCAAGTCCTCCGATCGTCATCTGGTGTAAACCTGATAAATCATCAAACCCTTCATAGACTAATTCAGCTGTTTCACTTATGACGGTCATTCTAATTCATTTAAAAAGGTTTTTTTCTGACATAGTGAAAACAAAATAAGTTAATATACAAATCAAAGTGCCCAAATTCCAGTGTAAACACCAAATATCTAATGATTTTGGCAGCTTGATCAGGAGTTTTTAGAGAAAATCATAAATGGTAGATCAGAAAACTTCTTTTTCCTGTACTGAAACTCAAAATGACGCCTTGCAAGCTAATTTGAATCTGAGATAATATTAGATGCACATATATGTACACACGCCCAAATAGAAAACTCTGTATACAGTACAGTGTGTACAAAAGTGTGTAAACCACAACTTGTACAAGGTCTCAAAATCAGCATATTTTGAAAGAAATAATCCAACATTTTGGGAAATATACTCACTCGCTTTCTTAGAGTTAGATGAGAAGACTGATGCCGCTCTCATGTCTGTGCAGGAAATATGAATGTACAGACAGCAGTTGGTTAGTTTAGCTTAGCATAAAGACTGGAAACGGAGGGAAACAGCTAGCCTGCCTCTGTCTAAAAGTAAGAAACCCTGCTGAACACCTCTAAAGCTCAATTATTAACACATTGTATCATGAGTTTAACCTCACAGTGACGTCAAGTCTCCAGGAAAGGAAGTCTCAGCACTGATACTGGCCAATTCATGCCAGAGACGATGGGCTTCCCAGCTACTGTAGCTTGCAGTAGTGACAGTGTTTGCTTGAGGTCTGATGAAAGAGAATGACAATGACAGGCAAAAAAGACTTCAGTACTTTTCTAGACACGCCTGCATGAGAGTGTTACCTTCTCATCTAACTCTTAGCAGGAAAGCAGAGCATCATTCCCAAAATGTCGGGCTACTCCTTAAAAATTGGTGTAAATCTATTCATCTTGATCAACCTGAGGAGAGTGTTGTTTGTATGGCAGGAGATTTCTCTGCAGTGGCAATCAGCTGGAGTGCAGCTGGAGTGTGTCCCTGTGTAGTTCTGCAGCTTCTACAACCGGTACATTGTAGTGGCGATCGTCCTCTGTGATGAGGCACACCAGCGGCCAGTCGTCCTTATGGTCGTCTGGGTAGTAGGTGACGAACTCCTCCGTGTCGGCCTTGTACAGTCTGTAAACCTGAATGGTGCACTGCAAGGCGTAGCCCAGCAGGAACATCTCCACCTGCACAGAGCAGAGAGATAATTGCACGGTTACGGTGGAGTTAAGGATAAAGCGCTTTAACACTTCCTTAAATGTTAAATCAGATGCTCAGGCACATGATATTTATGGGTGGGGTTTCTTTGTGGAAACCTTGTCCTGTAAAAGCTTGAGTAGAAAAAGTAAAAATAACAATTAAATCACTCAGCAGCTCATCCTTCCTGAAACCTCCTCACCCCTGAGGCTCATGTTGCCCAGACATTACAGCTCAAAAACAAAAAACAGCACAAGCACCGGCATGTTTTACCGTTCAGATCTCATACTATGAGAATGTCACACGCCCAACCACATCATCGAACATTACGTGTTGTTTTTGTTCACTACCGAGCGGCATGGTTTATTCAGCAAAAATTTATTGCTGAATTCAAAAGGGCAAGAAAATCCCAGGAGCTAGTTTCTAATTAGTGTTGTCAACCATAAAAGTTTGATGTAAATGCTCCCTACCTGCCAAGAATTTATTGTATGTATCCAGCGCAGCGTGTTCAGTGAAATCTTTAAATGCCGTTTCGAGTTGTGTCTGCGGTTGGAGCATTAAATAAATTTTTTTTAAAAAAGACCTAGGTTTCTCTTACCTGCTCCAGCCCAGCGCTGAGGCCCACGTGGCTGAGGTGGTTGGAGAGGAAGGAGCGCGGGCAGTCGGACGAGTCCCGCGCAAACAGCAGCCAGCAGAAGAGTGGCACATCTCCGCCGCCCTGCATGCAGCCGTGCAGCTCCACCGCTCTGCCCAGCATCAGCAGTTTGAGCGCCTCCAGCAGCCCCAGCTCCTCTTCTCCACCCTGAAACGCTTGCTCACACAGCTGCTGCCGCTCCACAGCTGAGGAACAGTCCACTGCTGCCTGCCACTGGGAGAAATCAATGACATGAATCAATGACTATTTTGATAAGTGTTTATCAGTGAAATCATTTATCAAGTGAAAACTTTAGCTGATTACAGTGTGAGGATTTGCTCATGTTCACTGTCTATTTTCACTCAGACAAAATAAGGAATTTGAACACATCATTTTAGACTTTGTGAAAGCTTTCTATGAAAATGTAGACATTTTCTAGCCTAATCAATTAAAAGGAAATTCACAGATTACTCAATAGTTCTGGATATTCAGTAGTCATGGCTCTCGTATCTGTCCTAAGAGAGGAACTAAAGGAAAGATCATGTGGTAATTCAAATCAAAATTCTCTTAGAGGCATGAATGTAAGTATTCAGCAGCTATTTTGATAATTGATAAATTGTTTCAGTCATTTTTCAAGCTAAAATTCCAAATATTACCCAGGTAAAGCTTCTAAAATACAAACCCCAGCTGCTTTTCTTTCTTATGACAGTAAGCTGCATATTTTTTGTTTAGGTTCTGGACTGTTTGTTGGTCAAAAAAGCGCTTAGAAGCTGTAATTTTGGAGTTTGGGAGAAATTCTTTTTACATTTCATAAACTAAATAATTGATTACTCGAAAAAATAATTGGCAGATTAATCGATAATAAAATTAAGCATTAGTTGCAGCCCTATTTGCAACATCCACTTAAACTTCAACACGTTGACTATCGTTAGCAGTCGTGTCAAGTCAAACAAAGGCGTAATTCATTTTATCTATTTGACAAATCTTTAGTTGTTTAGATGCGGTGAAATGCAAACAGGAATGTAAACAAGGGAGGTGTAGGTACTGACTTAATTCCTGACTTCAGTTCCTGAGGCTGTTTGGTCAAAGTATTGGTATTTACTGAGGAGCTGTTGCACTGTAAGGCGATTCCCCCCACCCCACCCCCCATTTTCCCCAATTCCCTGTATGTGTGTGAAACCAGCACAGACCACAATAACACTAAGCAGAGTCTACAAGTGCAGCTATATGTGATCCATAGTGCCAGGCACAGAACCAGCACACAGCTAAAGCAACAGAGCCTCTGACTTTTTTAAAAAGAAGTGTGTGCTGTAAACACCAGAGCTACCAGTGGCAGCGGCTGCCTATAAATTCAGCGCGGGGGCTCACACTGTTGTAGTAAAGAGGCTCTGTGGTTTTAACAGTTGAAACAGTTTCTTTGAGGTTGAGGGTCCATCTATCCCTCCAAATCCTTTAGAGCATAACAAGGTTTAATGACACGAGAGGGGAAAAAAGCCATGAGGGATGGAGCAGTGCAGCGTTTAGAAAGCTGCCTCCCTTTAACATGTGGTAGCAATCACATCCAAAAAGCCCTGTGGATGAATATCAATACCCTCAGTGTCCACGGATGGCATAAAAATAGTGCTGTGGTTTTCCCGCTCGGTCTTTAAAATACTTTCTCACTGTATGTTTGTCTGTGAGTAGATCTGCAGCCAGTACCTTATTTCGGAGAAGCTCCATGTAGCCTTTTAGCTGCTGGGTGACATCTCCTGTCCCATCTCCCTGCAGGCACTCTCCGGGAAATGTCCACTGACTTATCAGACCTTCCTGGGCTTCCAGTTGCTTCGGCAGCTGTAAGCACAAAGAATAAAAGTAGTGAGATATAAAATCAGCAGCTGACGCAGTGATGGTATTAAAACATAGATAACAGACAAGTTAGTTTTCTGGAGTTGTTTTTGTTTTGTTTTATTGCTGTTTTATTGCTGCTGTATAGCTAGGCAAGAAAAGACTGTCAAGCTGATGTTTAAAGAGTTCAGAGGGTGATGTCTTTTTTATGATCTGTCCAACCCCCCCCCCAAAAAAAAACAAGTGCATAAGTGTAAATATTGACTCTATGCAAATGTGTTTATCTGCTCTAATGTAAGCTGCAAACATTAGCAACATTAGCATTAGGTAAGTGGTTTACCTACACCTGCATATTTTCATTTAATTTCCAGACACAGTAGCCTGATGGCCTGTGTCAGAAATTGTGACCTTCATTTTAAGATGCTTCTGTTAATCCCGGGTGGATTTCTTTAGGGTTTTATTCAGTCTTCAGTGAAGGTGATGTAGCTTCAGGAATTTCAAACGACGACGATATCTCCCACTTGGTGAAAAATAACTAGTTACATCAAAATCCAGCTTTGCCACTAATACTTTTGTTTCATCTTGTTTTGTATTAGCTGTGGTGTTTGTTTATATCTGGTTTCACTTGGAAACAAACATGTAACACAACAGAAGAAGCTAATTTAGGCTGTTTATCTCATGTGACCACAAGGTTAGCACTCAGGCTAACCATCCTGGAATAATCCATGAACACTCCCAAGTTGGAACAAGAATAGTTTTTTTTCTTGTTCTCCTCATTCTGCCAACATTGCGTGAATGCAGCATTAACCAAGGGTCAACTGATAACCATTTTTTAGAAGTGAACATTTTACCGTAGTTATGTCGTCCTCCTGCAGCCACGCAGGCAGCTGGGTGCTGTGGGAGAGCACCTGGAACAGCGTGGCTCTGAGCGCACAGTAGTTGTCCCCCCTCACTCTCCTCAAGCTGCCAAACCTCTGGGACATCTCTTTATAACCCTGCAGCAGCACACAGGGACACCACAGGAAGTCTCTGAGCCATTAATGTGAAAAAACAAAAAACAAAAAACAACAACTGGCTTTAATCTGAAACACTTCTTCCCAGGAGCTACAGGCACCAACCTTTCTAATGAGAGCACTTTTGGCAGTATTTCCTTTCCACTCTCTCTCGCTGTAAGACAGGATATCCACCGCTGGGGCCAAACTGCATCTGTCCTCCACCTTTAAAACTGAGTAAGAGAAAAAGGACCGCAAGAGGATAAGATGGACAA
The DNA here is from genome assembly GCF_001640805.2 of Lates calcarifer. Taxonomy (NCBI): domain Eukaryota; kingdom Metazoa; phylum Chordata; class Actinopteri; family Centropomidae; genus Lates; species Lates calcarifer. Next base: position 14,678,177 of record NC_066856.1, on the reverse strand, counting down.
AACAAAAGGACTATTGTCTGGGTTTTACATGATGAAACAAAAGTAGCGTTGTTTGTAATCGCTGATGCAGTATAATGATGTAGATGTGTGATTTGGATGTACTAACGTGTCGCTTCGAACGCAGACAGCGATCCTGCTTTATTATTTTGTGATGCTGACAGCTCCTCGGCTCCTCTGTACAGATCTTCATCACTAAAAGGAAAAAAAAAACACATGTGACACGAACCCTATGAGTTCAACACTTAAAGAAGGTAGAAAGCCTGATGTAGCTTACTCCTCTGTGCCATCAACCTCAATTGTCATCTAAAAAGTTAAGAACACAAGAGTCACACTAGGTGACAGATTCTTAAATGATCATAAACACATTGTCTGTTTTGCATTAATCCCACACACAACACTCCTGGTGCTGTAAAAACTACAGCATCACGTGTATATTAATCTACAGATTAAAACAGTTATTTGCTCATCTTTGAGTAACATTTGCTAAATGCAGTTCACAGGTATTTTGAGGGTTTATTTACCATTTTTTCAATTATAAAAAATATATATAAATGAACTCTACATGTGTGACTCATTCAGTAGAAACCAGTGGCCTTGGAGTGAGAGCCACAGACAGGACAGAGAGTGCAAGACAGACAGACTAGCACATTGTTGGTTTTGGTGTTGGCTCACATTCCACACCATGACAATAAATGCCAAAATATCTACATAATAAGTTTCTATTTTCTCATGTTTTCTCTCATTCTCCAGAGAACTGTGTATTCTTAGTGGTTACGGTGTGGTGTACCAGTATTGCATACACAGAAATTACAACCAATAACACATCCACTGTTTTTCAGTGTCTCTGGGGATGAAATCTTTGCAAGCTGAAGATGAACAGAGTTGACGTTGCCACACATGTTGATGATGATGTTGAAATTAAATTCAGGACCAAAAATGAGCTTTACAAACCTGTTCTCCAGGTCGTCTTCAGCAGAGTCTTCCTTTTCCACTTCAACCTTGACATTGGCAGCTGTGCTCTCTGCCACCTGCTCCTCTTTTCCAGTCACCTCCTGAACCTCAGCATCTTTCCCAGCCTGAGGCTCAGTCTCTGAGGGAGTGTTCTCCGCCTCGTCCTTCATCATGTCTTCCTCCTTCCCTTTGGAAACGTCTCCATCTTTATCCTGCACTCTGAGCATCGTTTCCTCCCCAGTATCCTGTTTGACATTCCCTGAGGACGCGACCTCCTTCAAGCTTATGGCCGAAGACTCAGAATCTGGTTTTTCATTCTGATCAGACTTTGAGCTGGACAGTGACACATTTCTGTTAATTTTCCTGCTTTGCATACAATCAGACGTGTACAAATATTGAAAAAGGTAAAAGAGTAGAGATAAGCAATGCAAAACACGAACGACTTTACTAATTCAACAAGCTGTGGTGTCTTTACGCCCCCTAGTGGTCACAATGAGACCAACACAATCTCTCACACACTTTGTAAACAAGTGTCTTGTTTTGATATCACAAACACTGAACCGACTGACCTCGCACTGGCGTCTGCCGGAGCTGTGGTTTCTGACTCCCTGACAGAGTTGGCAGAGTCTTGCTCCTCACCACTGTGGTTCAGTCCTGTGGGCTCTGGTCCAGGAGAAGACTCAGAGACATCATGGCTTTTTGTGACTTCAGGACTGGCGTGCTTGCACACTGAACATCTCCCATTGTCTGAATCCTCGGTCACAGCACTGGACACAGGATGACAGGAGAAAAACAGAAAATAATGTACTCCACTGGCTGCTCAAAGGTAAGTGTGAGCATTAAAGAGTCATCCATTTAAGTTTTTTTCATATATATATATATATTCACTACATTTTCTGGAAATTCAACAGATGAACAATTCATAGAACTTATCAGACTAGTGTATAAATTACTTAACAAAGCAGTTTTGCTAAAATTCTCCAAATCCAGTACTGCCATAAAGCAGTCTTTCTTTATTACTTGATTTTGCAGCATTGAACTCAATGGCCTCAGTCAATCATAGATATAAAAGAGATAATGATTAAAAGGATGGTGACCTTGGTACAGCAAGTGACAGGGAAAAAAAAAAAGAGTGTGACAGGAGCTGCAATGATTAGTCTGTCTGACAAGAAATTAATGAGCAACTGTGGTGATGATCAACTAATAAATGTTTTTAAGATGTTTTAAAAGTGAAAATGTCAAATATTTGCTGAACTGAATATCTTTGGGTTCTGGGCATTTAAAGATGTCACCAATGTCTGTAAGAATTTATAACAGGCATTTTTAAAAACAATTTTCTAACATTTTAGAAACTGATGGATCGATTAATCAAAAGAGTAATTGGCTTTATATTGTTGACTTAGACATAATTAGGACAAATATTTACAACAATGCAACAAGAATGACGTAAAATACTTATATATCTGCCAGTTCTGGCTACAAGTATTTGTTTTAAATTGAATTTTGACTTGTCATGTGACTTACCAGCTCTGAGCCTCTTTGCTGATCTCCTGACTGACCACAGAGGCAGGCGGCGGAGTGTTTGGCACCGGCAACACTTCATTATTCTGAGAAAACTCCCCTGATGGCTCGACTACAGCATTGTCAACAGTAACCTCGGAGCCTGCTTCCTCCTCATCATCGTGAGAAACGCTCGCTGTAATGTGCTCTGTTGTTGTGGTTGTTTCAGTATGGGAAGGCTTTTCGGCGTGGACTGACTCGGCTGTTTGCGAGATGCCATCAGGGATTTTCTCCTGCACAGAAGCTGGATTTTCTTCTTCAAGTGCCACATATTTTGTTTCTGGAAAAACCTCCCAGTTTAAAGTGCACTGCTGAGGTTCAGCTTGTCCACTGTTGTCTGGAGGTTCCTTCATAGTTTCATCTTGTGCTCTGGTGGAGTTTTCTTTGAGTTCAAACCCTTTGCAGGGAGAAGGCGTTGCTGTTTGAATGCTTTCCTTCTTCAAGGGTCCATTCTCTTGAGTATTGTTGGGCTCTGTCTCTCCATTCTCAGGACTCTGCTTCACCAGCACAGACTCAGTCTTTTCCTCCACCTTTATATTGGGCTCATTGGGTGTTTTCCTGAGTGGCACAGCACAGACCAATAATGTCACATAATAAAGCAGAAACACCCTAAATTAAATGAGTAAAGCTAAGTGCTGAGTAAAAGCCCTTTTCATAACCAGGAACCCCAAGTAGATACATGACCACAGATAAGATTTTGCAGCAAAATGTTGCAAGTCATTTTCTGTATTGTAGGTGTTATCACTTTGTGTGATATGACAAACAAAATTTCCTCATCCTGAAACCTTTAAAGACCTCTGGGAAGTCCCTCAGTCCCATCTTGTAATTTCACATAGTACCACCTACGCAAACCTTCAGGGGAAATCTAAAAGTCACTACATTACAGCTTTAAAAGGTATTATTGTCGTCCCATATTTGTGTATTTTCTGTCCGCACTCATGAAATGTTTGCCCCGGTAAAAAACAACAACGTTTTAAATGCATTATTTCCACAGACACAGAAAATAAAAACTGATGCACTTTATTAATAAACGTTTCAGTGTTGACTTGTCTTCTGTATTTACTGAGTCAGTTCTAACACTTTGGTAATGCCAGTCTGACAAACTAGTAAACCTCCACCAGCCAGTCTAGTTGCAGTTAATTAGCATGTGAATTGTTAAGGTACGGCCCGTATTTTATGTGGTCACAATAACTGTAACTCAATATATTACTGAAAATTTTCAAAATATACTACTTGATTATCATTGCTTAAAAAGAGGAAGAAAAAAAACACAATGTACATATACAACAGTTTGCTATAGACATATAGGTGTCGGTCTGGATCAACTACCATCTCCTCAGTCTTCCTCACAATTAGCACAAGATATCTCCCTATTTCAGTGGAGTTTTAAGAAGCAATAGGCTGAGGATGGGTGTATAATCTGAGCTATAGGGGCACCAGAACTAACAGTACAACAGGTTTTTTAAAAATAAAATACAGGGATTTACATTCAAAATATATTAAAAGCTGTGCCAAGATCCACAAACAGTAGGTGTGTGTAAGCCTAAGGGGATTCAAGGTGTTTGGTGAGGGACATTATACTAATTGATGATTCATATGATCTTCGCCACTTCAAGTCAGAGCTACATGGAAAGTTCAGGTCATCATTCTGGCCCAAGCCCCCTCACACAGAGTTAGATTTTTCCCCCTTTAGGTTTCCATATGATAATACTATGAAATCAAACAACAAGGTAACACAAGTTTACAAAAAAACAACAAAAAACAGAAGAACAGAAGTTGTTTCCTAAAAAGGAAACTGTTGTCTCACCTCACTTCATCATCTCCATCTGGACCACATGTGCCCTCCACAACTGTTTCACCTGTAGGCACCGTGGCCTTTGCTTCAGCTGTCAGTAAACCACTTGTTTCCTCCACACTGCCACAGGGACTCTCAGTGTGCCAGCAGCAGCAATTCCCCATCTGCTCTTGCCCGGGAAGTCAGACAGCAGGTTGTAGGCTGAACGTTGACCTCCGGTCCAAAAGAACCACGAGCGACCTGATGAGTCGCTGAAGCCCGAAGATTTCAGGACTCCATGATGAAGAGGGTCAGGCTACTGCTAAAGCCGGGAAGCAACCATGTTTACGTGTGGTAATAAGGACAATACCTAAGAGCAAACGATAAAACACCACTGAATGAATAATTATTGACAACATTTATCAGTCAGATAATAAGGGAAAAATACCTATCGTGGATTCCCAAAGAGACATTTTCAAATGTACAGTGATGTACAATGATGCATGTTAAAGAAAAGCACATTTGAGAAGTTGGAACCAGAAATCATCACCTGAAAAAATGACTGAGATAATGCATCAATTATCAAAAATGCTGCTAATTAATTTTCAGGCGATCAACAAACAAATCAACCGTCAAATTTAATGGTTTGTGACTTACAGATTAAATGTTATTAAAGCATTAACTATAAGAAAGTGGCCAACTATTGTGACATTGCACAGTTGAGATAGTACAGATGGTAGATAGTACAGAAAATTGTGACTGTTTACTGTATCGAAATGCCAAATAGTCACATCATCTGGTAAACAGCTATCAAATTTTATGACCCCATATAAATGCTATTGGTAACACCTATCCAAATACAGCATGTGGTACTGTTTGATAAAGATGATGTTGCAGTAGCAGCATGGCTAAAACTCCTAATCATGTCACAGGATTCGGTGTTTCTACGATTTTAAATCATGGCTACACCCCATTAAACAACATAAAAACAAGGAAGTAACAGCACATTTCACCTGTCGCCGCCGTGTTAACCTCCTGGTAATGAGAAACACATACCTCGGGTGAATTTAATTGAAGACGAACTCCACAAGAATTCACTCATGTAGCTCTTGTTCCTGTTTCACTTTTGGTTAGCTGGAAAACAAGCTGAAGTTAGCTAGCCAGCTAGCTGCGGTAAACTTAAAACACACACATGAGCTGCTACAGGAGTGACCGCCGCTCATGAGAAACACCGCCGCCACAGTGGCTACCTTTTCTTCTAACTGGGCCGTTAACGTTTAATGCGGCACATTTAATAAAAATCGGTTATTTACTGTGTTTTCTGCGGGACATCTGTTGGTACGAACCCTTAGCTTAGCCAGAGCAGCAGGGTCACGGCTCAGTGCCGAGCGCATGACGTCATACTCGTGCGCGCCGAGAATTTGCTGCGTTCAAGGGCTCCACGGAAACTAGACTACATCAGGGTAGATTGATTGAGATCGGTGTATTTTGGTGACGATGCACACTTAGTTAACGGATTAACAAAACAGAAACTAGTAACTTATCAAACAAAAATATTTCACCATTTAAAAGATTGTACAATTTGAATTAATAATAGAAATGGTCAGCTGTAACACTTTATATATAGTGTAGATATGGCATAATATTGGCAAAAAAATGGTAATTTAAGTTATTTTTTATTGTGTGTTTGAAGTAGAAATGAGTGTTTATCATTTTTTGTCAACAATTATAACTCCTCCTGTGGACACCCATGAATGGAGGCTACTGTATAAACAGACTAATGAATGAAAAACATGATGAAACACTGTTGTGATGATATGTCTTCATAGAAGTTACAATTGTTGACAGTGTACATTTAGAAACACTAAAAATGTCCTCATATCTGTTGTATTACATTATCATGTGACAGAAACCATTTAATAAATATTTGTATACTACTAACAAATGTTATGAAAAGGTCAAAGACTTTCCCTTGATATCAGATTAATCAAATTGATTTTAATGGAAATTCTTAATGGTTACAAATTAAATATCCATTATCAATAATAAATAAGGAGTAATATATATTTATTTTGCATTTTCAGTGGGTGATGAAATAAATGTGAAACAGAGATGCAGTAAAATATAGTAAATCCATCTTTATTTTCAAACATTCTTAAAATACTGAAATATATATATATTTTACATTATATACCTAAAAAGTTCTTCATTGGACACTTAAACCTGTCTTGTTTCATAGCTCATGTGCCTGTTCAAGTATCATGTATCATCCTCCTTCCAACCTGCTGTGATTTTGGTCCCTGATCGTCAGTCGCTACATGTTCCTCAGCTCCTGTATGTGACTGATGAGCTCCTGCGGCAGTCCGAGCTCTGTCACTACATCCACACAGCGCTGCAGGAGGACGTTTAGACCATCAGAGCTAGTGGACGCTGAACACAGCCTTTGTGGCTGGTGAGGGACGTCCAGGTCCATTTTTTCTCCTCTCCTGCAGCAGTCTGTCTCTCCACATCCCTCTCCGCTGCAGCCTCCATCTGCCTGCTCCACCTCAAGGTCCTCCATGCTCTCTGAGACGTCACTCACGCTGGGGGGAGGATTCTCCAAGGCTTTCTTGATGCCGTCTGTGATTCTGTCTTCGTGCTGTGAAACCTGCTGCAGGAGCTCAGTCACAGAGGCTGGAATGGGGTTTTCCGGATGCTCCATCTGGCACCAACACCATATAGCGCTGTGATGAGAGACACAAAGAGGCAACTGTGTCAGAGACAATGGCACAGAGAAGTGACTGGGACTGGCATCTGCTGGACATAAAAGAGACTTCAATAATGGCTAGGACAAAAGAGACTCATGATGTTTCTGTGCAAGAAAGAGAATGAAATCTTTACAGGGGAATATCACAAAGATCATTTTAAAGATTTTAAATACATCTAAATCCTCAAATATTTGATCATATATTTAACACACTCTTTCAGTCTATCTTGATGACAGATTCAAAATAGTAACAACTTTTGAACTATTTAAAACCTAATCTTTCCAGATTAGAAAATACTTAATTCAGGCAAAGTTTCTGAAAGCTGACAACATTGAACTTTAAAGATATTTAGCTTCTTAGTTTCTGTAGTAAAAACATGTTTTTCAAAGTAAGGTACTGCCTTAGTATTGAGAAATTTGAAATTGATAGTGATCATGTTGATATTTCTAATGATTTTTCTTCATTTTTTTTTAACCAAGTGATCTTATCACTCACTCCTAATTTGGATGGAATCAAAACAATATGCTATACATCTCACTGTGTAGCAGGTACTGCACATACATGAGTTTACAGCTTGAAAATGCCAGCTGTAACGCCATGTATCTGGTTTTTGGCTTGAGACCCCTTTAAAATGAAGCAGCTGTGGCCTTGGCTTGAACATGAATTGTGAGCAGTTTAACCAAAGAGTGATTTCCCCTTTTAGATTCTTTCACCTGAAGGATTTTCTACAGGCATAAAGTGGTAGATATTATTTCTTTCCTGTTCAGTTATACACCTTGAGACATTTTATCTTGGGATTTATCTTGAGTGGCTTTTCACCCGCCACAAGAGATCTGTTCAGACTACGTATGTTTTTCCAAAACAAATAATTATGAGGAAAATAAATCATATGAGAGGCTGTCTGTCCCCTATTCTGAACGACAGACACAAACTGTTCAGTCCCTTTAGGATTAATAAAGTACTTTGTCTATGTATCCAAGAGAGTTGTTGTTTTTCAAGCAAAAATGCCAAACATTTGTTGCTTCCAGTTTCTCTACTGTGACAGTTTGCTGCTGTTTTTTTTCTCTAATGATGTTAAACTGAATATCTTTAAGGTGTTAGACTGAATGTTAAGTGTTGAGAGATTGTAACGTTGGGATGTAGGAAACTACTTGTTGATCAAATGATATATGTGATGACTTATATGATTGTTTACCTCGTGATTCCTTTGAGACGACCCACAGCCACAGTCTGAGCTGCTCCTTCCCTGAAGCCCAGGTTGAAAACCAGCCTGAAGTGAGGCCTCTTCCCCGGCATCAACTCCGTCCACATAACCATCCTGTCCGTAACACCCACATCAACAGTTAGAGGAGGAAACGCTCACGTTTCCACACTAAATACAGCTCTGTTACCAACATTATTACTTGGAGGATTGTGAGCTGCATTTAACTACTTCTATTCACCCACTACGTTACATATTTTGGGTAAATTAATGAGCAAAACAAGACATGTTGAGCTAAGTTAGCCTCACCCTGACTCTCTTCCTCATGTTGGAGCTCCACTCTTTACTCTGAAGATAAAGATCGTCCACATTCTCGTCGAAGACATCCTCACCGCTGTAAGACACAGCTTTAACCCAAGACATCGTTAGTTCAAAATAAGATCCTGTTTCAAAGACTATTATAGACGTTTTAGTCGCATTTGTACACCAAGTCGTTCAACAACACCGCCGCCTCAGCAGCAGCAACGTTTAACTAGCGGCATGACGTCATCATCCTGCGACTTAAAGAGAAAATACGATTTCTAACATTCATACAAAAACACGTGCCAGCTTTGTACAAGCCAGGGATGTCCATTATATCTATTGAAGTCCACTGATTTACGCTTATTTTAAAGATAAAATTATAATCATTTAAAAAACTGATTATTTCTTGGCTTTTTTGTCCACATCTTTCATTTAAAATCTCATTTTAATTGTGGATAAATACCATGCATGCCCATTGTAGCAAAAGAAACAGCGCATGTTATTCAGTCTCTTTTTTCTTGCATAAATTCTAAAATGTGTCCAAAGACTTAAGTCCCTTGTAAATGTTGGTAAAAGAAACATAAAATTGATTAATGTCCCTTTCCAGTACCCACTATAATATTAATTTGTACTTTGCTTAACAACACTACCGGTGTTGATGTATGAATGAGAAGCTGTGGCGTGTACTGCCGTCGCCACATTACAGTAATTATAACAATTACAGTATTTGTTTAAATCCTGGAGGGGGCGCTAAAGCCTCACTGTAAAACTGACTGTGGTCCACAAAGACTCACAACCACCAAACATCCACAGGAATCAGAGTTCATCTGTGTTTACATACATCATCACTTTAACACTCATCATCATATTTTTCCTCATAACTCTCTGTAATTAGTTATTAATGTCTCCTCGTGTCTTTTTGTTTCTGTCTCACTGTTTATTTTCAGCATCCTGACAACACATAAAACACACATTATTCTATGTTAGCTTCCAGGTGGTGGCTTTAGATGCAAAGTTTTTAAAATGCTTTTCAATGAAAGAAAAAAAAAAACTCATGATGCCAAGAAAAGAAAAGTTTAAAAGCTTTAAATGAAACATGGAATATACTGTATCACTGCTGTACAGTGAAAACTATGTCATCTCTATACTTTGTGATTTTTAGGTTTCTAGATACATTTAAGGATTGAACATGGTGTCAGACAATTCCACCATGTCTTAAGCTAAAATAAATAAGCACAAATGCATTGAATTATCTTTAAAATTGTAGTGTCTTAAAGCTTAAAACTGGCTTAGTAACTCATTTTATGAAAAGATAACAATCAGGAGACACAACAGTTACTAAAACATCACCACTCTGAAGACACATCCATGTTTTAGACAAAAAATAAAAGCCTTCTCAAATAAATAAATCCAACGTTTCAGTGAGTAAACATGTTTGTGTCAGAAATCATGTTTTGTGTTGTTTCTTTTCTGTGAAACACTTGAGCATTCATACAAATGTTTAGTGCAGCCTGAATGCTCCGGCTGTTCAAATCACTGTCCGGTGCATCTTTACAGCTTCCTGTTTAAGTTTTCAAACAAGAAAATGTCATCCGTCATGACAAACACATTATTCACTCATCAATAATGCATCTCACCTCCCTTCTTCTCACTGTTGAGTAGAGACAGAGGGAGAGGGTAGAAAAAAATCCTTGTTTTATTTTCAGATTTTTCTCTTTCTTCATGCCATGCTTTATGGAAAACACAGGAGAGGCCAGAACGGCGGGCGAATGCATTTCACCTTGGTGGAATGCATTTGCAGCTGCTGGACAACAATGGCCTTGAGAATACCCGGAGGCCACGGTGGAGTTGTCTCTGTTCTGGAAATGGAGTCGGCCCGGAGGCCTCATTCGCGGCAGCCACACCTTCAGTCCCCCTCGCTCAAAGAGTCAAAACAACCAGCCAGGGCAATCACCTGACACATTTCCATCCAATTTCCACTGCAGAATGTGTTCATTTTCAGGCTAATGGCATGTCATTTTGCTGGAGCCTTTGGTCAAGAATTAATCCTGGAATCAAAACAGATTTTCCGGGGAGCAATCTTCCATCAAGTATTGATTTTTTTACACTCACGGAGCCTGTACTCCCTAATTTAACCTGACAGCCAGCAGCACAATGGACTGGGAGCACCTTGGCATCTCACAGAGGGAGCTCTCCTCCTCCTCCTCCCTCTCTCCATGAAGTGAAAGAGAGATTGGGAAGGGAAAAAAACGACTCCCAGATGTATAAAACAAAGAGCATTGCTTACAGAAAACACAGAGATAAAGCTTCCGTCTCTCTGTTTTACCTCTAATTATGTTTTCTAGTGTAGTGCAACTTGGGCAGGTAAGGCTGAGAGGGAAAAGGGGAGAGTGTTCTGGGGCCATCAGCTATCATTATGGGCCTGTTGACATCTCCCTGTCTTTGAGTGATTCTCATCTGTGATTTCCCCTGGCCATTTTCCGCAGATGCACGAAGAGGGGTTTCATCATGGCCCCATAAAAAAAAGCCAAAAGTGTCCGTACAGGCCCTCACTAATAAGAAAGCAAAGATGTGTCCAACCATGTCACTCCTCTGCCATCCATATCTGCTCTCTTGATGCCTTCAGATATGCAATCATTCTCTTTTCTACCCCCCCCGTATGTGCAGTAAGTATACTATACCGTACGCAGAGGTCAGCGGGATGAGAGGATGATGGAGGGCAGGGCCGGTTATTTTCCTCTGGCTCTTAAAGCTGCGATGACCCACGCGCAGGAGAGTTGCACTTTGCCAAAGGGTTTTCCATGCGCTGCTTACAAACTACCTGACAGCAGGGGGAAACTATTTCAGTTTCCACCTGCTGCTTTTAACTCATAATCATGCATCTCAAGCAAAATGTGGTGTGATAGTCATATTTTAGATAAAGTACTACATTTTTGCAACACATTTTAAGGCTCCAAACTGGAGTTATTACTGTACATTAGCAGGGTTGTAGCCATATGTAGCTACAACATTAACCCTTGCATCTCGAGGCACTGCAGAGGTGGAATGTAACTAAGTATATTTACTCCAGTAAGTACCAATCTTCAGAGCAAATACTATTGGTACTTTAAGTACATTCTGCTGATAATACTTGTACATAACTCTACTTTAGTGACATTTACGACACTTTTACCTTTACTTGTGATATGAGTATTTTCATATTACAGTATTTCTACTTTTACTTATTTAATTTGGCTATCAGATTAGAACAGTCTTCACTGTGCAGCTGGATTTGGGGAAACACTGAACCAAAATACAATAAAGAAAATATCAAATTAGACTTGATATAATCAGATATCCAGTATTAAAAGATACAAGAAACAACTTGACCTCCTTCCTTTATGAACTGAGCCGTTCACTGACATCAGTTTTTGACGATGATGATTGTTTTTATCGTGTCCTTGCATTTCTTAGTTTATGTTCACTGCACTAAAAAGACATGCATTCAATGCTGGGTGTGAACTTTTGTTGTCTTTTATCTTAAACATTACAGAAATCTGAAGCATAGATTGTGTTTGTGTGAGTGGCAGGTGGAGAGCAGAGTGAGAAGGTCTAACCTGTCTGGTTGTGATACTTTTGGGAGAGATCCCCTGCACAGAAACACACACTGCAGCTGAAACTGCTGGAAGACAGAGACATCACACACAAAGAGGTGCATTCAAAAACTGAGCTGCTACAAAGTTAAATGGACTAAGGGCCGACGCAATCAGCTGCTCAAGTTAGACAGGTGTCTCTGTAAAGACCTGAGCTATTAACTCCTCTACCTGCAAATACCTCACAGTGTGTCATTGCTAATAATGCTGAAAAAAGGCAGAAAAAACACACAGAAACAACAGTGAAAGCAAAAGGGATCATATGCATGGCCAACCTCGATTGCATGTGAGGATTGGTAATTGCACCCCCAGAGGCATCTGGGTGTGCAGAGCAGCAAAGTGGGAGACGCCTGAGCAGCTCAGGCTTCACAGTCAGTGTACCAACATCTCAACCTTGAGAAGGAAGTGAAAACAAGGAGGCAGAGGGAGCGGCGGGTGAGGGATATACAGACAGTTCATTTACCCAGAACATCAGCCCACCGCGCATTGTCTGAAAGATAAGGAAAGTGAATGCTTCATGCCTGATTGAAAACAAAGGCAGCAATTTAAAACCATCTGCATCCAACACATGCACTCTCTCCTTCCACCTCTCTGTTTCTGTGTCCTGACTGATATTGAAACATAATCCATTTGGAGCGCCGACATGTCATAATATTTCTCTCCGGCCTCCCTCTCTCCCCCATTCAGGACAATTTCAGGTGGCTGCAGGTTGAACAGGAATGTTTTATTTCAACAAGTCAGACAGTTGGCTGAGACCAGAGTCTTCACTTTGATTCTGTTTAGAAAAAAATATCTATAGAGAGAAGGAGGGACACAAAGAAAAGGACTTACTTTAAATCCTTCTTAAGTAGACCATAGCTGCTCCTGTTAGCCTCTGTAGGTTCAGAAAAAAACAGAACAAGATTCAGAGATCAAAACTTGTCTTTACTGAGTGATTGTCTTTACTAGAAACACCATACACCACAAAGGATTGGGTATGAATCCTCAAACAACTGTATACTACTCTCAGATCTCAGCTTCATACTGTAAAGCAAACAAGAAAATGTAGCTTGTCCACTCATCTTTGAACAAACAGAGCTTTCTTATAAACATGGATTTGATTCTGCATTTTAATTCAAACGCGTATGAGTTTCTCACTGTGATACTTGTACTGTCTTATTTGTTTGTCAATCACTGAACACTTTCACTTAGTGCACTTTACAGCTATTTACTGTTTACACTGCAACTATATATGTCTTACTTGTTATTACTTTAGTGCTATTCATCATGTGAAATCAGGTTGTATATTTTCTTCTGTGGTTTTGAGGAGCTTTGACAAGTCTGAAAAAATGACAACAAATTTGTAACAAAAAATGTTCAAAACTGTGAGTTTCAATGGTGTGGGCATTCAGGCAAAACCCAAAGTAATGTCTTCAGTGTTTTGCTTTGTCCAGTATCCAAAGTTATTCAGTTTACTGTTATATAATACAAACAGAAGCAGTAAATCCTGCCACTTAAGAAGCTGGAACCTGACTGTATGAAGCATTTTTACACTATTTTTACTTGAAAAACCATTTGGAAGATTATTCGACCACTAAAATTGTAATAATTATGTTTCTAGGAATGTCAACTGACTAATTGATTAAGTGACTGCTTGTTTGTACTCTGAAGAAATGAATTTAATCTCTGTTTGTTTTTTAAATCTTCTCCATAAGCTGCTAACTTATGAAGTGCAATAATAATCTAAATACTAAAAGAAGGATCTTTCCACTGTTGCTCTTCTTTAAGTTTCTTTTATATCATTATTTTTGCATCCTGCTTATCTGAATTTAGGCTCTAAGGATAAAGGCTGGGCCGATGTTGCACAGACAAACTTAGGGGCGCTGCAAATAAATCTTTATTGACCTGCTGTTTTCAGAAGGTGTAGGTCACACACTGCAGATTTGGAAAATTTTATATTTGGAGCAGAATATTTTTACTTTGAGCTGCTGAAATTCTTTTGACTATTAAAACCATTTCTGGTGAATTTCCTCAAATTTATTCAGGTAAAAGTATCAAGAAGCTTTAGTAGATTTTTAAAGGACTGTGTTCAACTTTAGATTTACATTGTTAAATCAAGGATACGATAAAACTTAAAATTGTGCACAAATAGGAACAAAACTTTTCAATATGACTCATTCTTACCAGATTCACATCCAAGAATGATTGATAAAAGCGCAAACCCTGACATTTACTCCATAATATCTGTTAGGATTCCTTTCATCTGAGCTGTTACTCAACATTCAAAGACACCACTGTGCTGCTGCAGAGGGAGAATGGAAAGCAAACTTTTATCAGTAGCAGAATACAAACAGTTTGAGAAAACAGATATGGGTCAGGAGCTGCATCTGCACAATTACATAGTTAATGGCAACGACAATGAAAATGGTGCGGCTAGAAAACAAAAGAATTTCAAATAACTTGCTTGAGCTGCGTACACCTCACCCATCACCACTCAAAAATACATCCACTGTTTTGAAATGAAGGGCGGAGAGAGAGCTGAAAGGAAGACGAAAAAGCATCTTGAACATCAGTTTTCAGTCTAATGTTAATAATTTATGTTGTCTGTGCTTTTTATTATTATTATTTATTTATTTACTACTTTCTTTTCAGCAGCCTGCCCGTTTTTCAAAGGCATCATGGACAGGGAAGCTGTATCAAACTTTTGAGTTTAGTTTCAAAAGGCTTTCTCCGCGTTTATTTATATATTTCTTCTTCTTTACACTTGTCTTGTTGTTATTTGTTGAGGCAAACACATGAAGCTTTGATGAGAAGCAAACCTGACATGTATTCTTCTCTACTGACCCCAAGGAAATCTAAATAAATAGATAAATATTGTATTTAAGACTCATTTTTGTTGCTTCTTCTCTCATTAAACACATCTTCAAGCTATTTAAATCCAATGATCTATCCACCAACAAAAGGTCAAATGTCAAGTAAGCCCATACCACCGTAAATATGAAGGTTTGTACAGGATGATTTAGCATGCACTTGGACATGACCTCGCAGAGAGAGAGAGTGAGGACAAGTTTGAATTTATCTGACGTTCTCAATAACTGTGTTTATGTGTGTAGACTGAAAAGATGAAAAGAGGAGTCAGTCATGTTTTCAGAATATTTGTATGTTACTGAAACTTTTGAACTCTACAGCAGCCCTTACCTTATATCACACCTTTTTTATGGAGCACAAAATATGAATTCAGTTTTTCATGACTATAAGGCAAATACCTATCTATCCTGATCCACAAAGAAAGATTAATAACACAAGAAACGTTTTCAAGCTGTCCGGCCTAACAGATAGAGATATTCTAATGCCTTACTTGTATTCATACATCTTAGTAGTGCTCTGCCTTTGGACAAACTTTAGGGAAAACACAATCTACCAACTTTTTCACCTTTCTCGTCCATTTGAACTAGTTTGAACTATGAAAATACATTTGAGTATTGCAAGAGCATCTGGTTTACTCCTTGGTTATAGGGATCACATGTATCTAGTGCAGCTAGTGTCTGTTTACTGTTCAACAGTGAATTAATCTGCAATTTACAACATTTACATTTGAGAGATTTCTGAGATGCAGATCATGATTTAAGGTAGCTACTGCCCCATTTAGTTACGTGGAATAACAAACATAACTACCATGAATATAAGCAATAATAAATGCATTAATCTGCGATCAAATACGCTTAAATATGTGATTTATAGGTAGCCAAACTACAGCAAATCGCATGGTTTTCACTCGTCAAAAGCTGAAAGTGAAGTTAGCTTCTACTCTGCTAATGTTGCAAGTCCCAGGCACAAAAGTGAATAAACACGACTCTAAAGTTACTTATAAGCCAACCGAAATGAATTGAAATACATACAATTCTTACATGCTTTGCATGCCCACACATGACACTAACCTGCTGAAATGGGCAAATGAGCAGACATGGTATCGTTAGCCTGTAGCTGCTAATTCCGTAGCAGATTGGAGAGTCAACAAGAGCACGAAGCAGGGTTCAAATCAGCTGCACAACGTCCTGCTGCCACCTACCGACGTGTTTAGGTATAACATCAAAATAATAGTCCACAGAGACCGGATAAAAGTCTCTCAAAACTTAAAATAAATCTGCATCAAGAGCTAGAATACATACAGCTGATATCCCATTAAGTAAATATGCTATTAACAAAACTGTGACCACATCTTGTGTGCATTACACTAAGCCGTTACCGTTAGCAGGAATTTAGCAGCTTAAGCAAAGATGGCAGTTACTGCTATTTTGTTAAGCTAGTTAGCTTTAGCAGGCGGCTAGTTGTTTTTGCTTTATGATTAGATTTAACCACTGCATCATTTGGTTATGTAAATAGAATTACCAAGATTTACGACATTTAAATATGGAATATGTTTAGAGGTATTTTAATCACATTAAATCACATGAATTCCACTAGTGTCAAAAGCTGAGATGGAAGTTATTGCTACTATGCTAGGCTAGTTGGCTATAGCAGGAGTTTCATTTTTTTCACATCATAACTGAATTAAGCTGCTGCCTCCCTGCAAGAAAAATCAAGAATTGCATTTAGTTTTATATTTAGCTAAGACTAGCCACGGCTTTCCACCCAGCTAACATTTGTCTGGCTTTCTTTTTATACCCTCTGCTTTAACTATAGTGATATAGTTGTTCAGGACTCTGTGTCAACTTTACAGTACATGTACATTTGACAGTACAACACAAACGCTAAAAAGTGAAATTCCTCCCATAACTTAAATAGGTATATATAGTTATTCTGTTGGGCCTTCTGGGACAGTTTTTATCTTGAATAAACATTTCACTGAAAAGACGACACAAAATTCATGTCAAACAATTGTTTATTACTAATTATGGTACAAATCAATGTGACAGACTTGAAGCTTTTTTTCCCCCTTTTTTTTAGAAATACACAAAGTGCTGCTTAACTGACCAAACAGATATTGCTCTATAGATTAAGTACAGTTTTCAGTCTATAAAAAAATGAAAACCAACCTCTGCAGGCTCTTCAGCTTTGGTTTCAAGTTCTTCGACTTATTAACAAAACGTCAAACCAGGTTGTCTGTGTTAGTAAAATTTCACAAAAGTATTTAAAGGTGATTAACAAATCATCCTAATTGGGTTAAGAGCAACATTACTGTAATCTCCTTTTCCTCTACATGGGTCTATAGGTCTGTGAAAACTGAGGTGGATGTCACAACGAATGAGAAATAATGCAGTACGTTAATAAAAACAGATGACCAGAGAGTCACATGTGGCTCAGGAAACCACTTCACAAAAATAAAACAATCATGTGTCACATAATAATAAATAAAACACAAGCCTCCCCCTCCACGTTGAAGGTGAACATTGACGACACACAGTGCAGAGTAATAATTAGTTTTTTCTTATGACCTGCTGCTGCTTGTATGGCATTTGTATGATTCTCACAAGAACAGTACTGAGGTAAACCTTGGATGAACTACTGTACATTTCTACTCTTCAATTCTTTTATCTCAGATTTTTAAAGATTGTCAACATCGTGAATCTATTTCTCTGTACAATGTGCATAACTATAGAGCTTTGGTCCAGCATTGAAAAGTTGAGCAAAGGCATAACTCCTTTCTGTGTCTTCTTTTATTTATTTTTTTTGGTTTTGGTTACAGCTTTATTGTTAAGCCTCACAACTGATCCACTGCTGCTTTCTCATATATTTATCTGACATGTAGTAATTCTTGGCCCAAGATTCGCCTGAAGTTAAGTTATTTTTTTTCTCTTGAAAGCAAAATAAAAATGCACAAACATCTGTGGGTGTAAATGTAGTAAAAACATAAGTGAATCTTTTTCATATGTGTGTGTTTTCTTACATCTTTACTGTGTTTGTGTATGTGTGTGTGTTTTCCAGGCAGTGAAGATGAACACAGCAGTGCACAGGGGACTGAAAGGCTGAGATAACCAATGTGACATGGAAGGACAGATATCAAGCAGACACATGATTCTGAATAAATTGCATCAAATTTCACCTCACTTCAAATTAAGCTCACTTGTTCTGAAATGTGACACTTATTCGCAGCATTCACCTCCTTTTTTCCCTCCTTTTCCCATGGGGTTTTTGTAAGAGCCAAATATTTATAGTGATGGTCTGGGAGGTTTATTTTGCCTGGAATATTGACATTTCTGACACGGTAATATAGTCTATAAAATTAAATGTCAAGCACAGAGATGGAGAGTTAATTAATAAAAAATACTGTTGGACTGAAAATTAATTTCTACCCATGCAAATTATAATAAAAAATAACAAGAAATGCATGAGATCTTCAAGAGAATCTGCTGAGATTAACCTTTTTTAAACACTTCATAGGTGGCAAAAAAAACCATTTCCATTAAAAACACTGTTTGTAACGCCTGTAAACCTTCACTTAGCTGAGAGGAATGCAGAATGTAAAGAAAATAACAACAGTTATCTTTGCAGAAAAGCATATTTGAGTTGAGATATTCAGGTTATAAAAACAGCTGAACTGGAATGAGCTCAGTAGATTGGTCAGTGGCAACAGACGGGCTTCAACCACACGATCACTTAATTTTATGGCATAATTAAAGGGTTTACTATGTAAAAATATGTGTTATTTTCAGTGATATTAGCAAAACACAGGTATTTTTGGGGCTGTCTGGTGAAATTTATCTCCGCCAAGTCTGTAAATAATCCTCTTATGTGAGTTTGAGTTTAAACATGCAGAAGCAAATTTGCCCGAGAAAATTCTTCCAACCCATTTTCTATATTGCCACGATAAGAAATTACAGCAGACACTGTTGCAGCTGTTTGACATGACAGTGCTTTTTTTCTTTTTGTTAAACTTGACCCACAGAGTTAAAACACTTTAGAAAAAGGTGAGGGGGGGGGGGGAGAAAGCTGTGTGAACAAGTAAATAAAAAGGTAAAATCTTCCCCAGTCCTTGAGCTGAATGTTAATGTGTTCTTTGGCTATCAGGCTTTGGCAACAGAATGACACAGTAGCTCAAAAACAAAGCTGCAGTAGACTTGACAGACACTGAAACCCCTCCACCTCCTCCTCCTTATCTTCATCATCGTGTGACAGTCCTTACTTTAATCTCCCTCCCTCCATCTGTCCCTCTGAAACAATCTCATGAGATTATTAATAAATACCTGTAAAAGTTGTACAAAGTTACACTGTGACTGAAAATATTTGCAGATGAAACACAAATCAGAGGCAAACAACATTATAATGCAATTGTTTAACAGCAAAGGTAATTTTTTTTTGTCCAAAAGAGAACTTTATAAGTGTGATTTTAATTTGAAGACAGCATTTTTCTTTTTTGTTTTTTTTTTTTTGTTTTAGATATTTACATACAAACAATGAAGAAAAAAGTAAGCGAGACAAAGATAAAATGTATACTCAACCTCACACATATAGCTTAGATTTGCCAGTACAAATGTAAAAATTTAGAGCACATTTACATTACAAAATTATTCTTAGTACTCAGATGCAACAGACTTTGGTAAATAGTGTTTTGATTTGGTATGATCTCTTTACTAAATCCCTCCTCGCGGGAACCAAAATTTGGGCGATAGTCTGGTCTGTAAGGCCAGAATCTAAAACTCTTTGAAACAGCACACCATATGTTTTTACATAATTCTCAGATATTAATCTCTTTTTTCTTGTTTTTGGTTTCGCCAAGGTCATTTACATAACTGTGGTAATCACACTGACAACACATAGTTTTTGTTTGCAAACTCATGACTGTCCATCCAGGTTGACTGGAACATGTTTCAGTTCTCATTTCGAGATGAGTTCATCCACCTTTGTTGTTGTTGTTTTTCATGGCTGCCACTTCTTTTCCACTCCACTTTTTTTTTTTTTTCCTGTCGGAGAGCTCGTTCATTTTGGGAGCTCCTCTAGAGAATCAGTGAGAGGGTCCATGGGTGCAGCCGCGCCGAGTTCGGGCTGTTTCAAACGCTTTATTGTGTTTTTCAAGGCTTGCCTCTTGTTGCAGAACCAGACACGCACCACCTCCCTGTCATAGTTCAGTTTCTCAGCTATTTCCGTCATTTCCTGTCCAGAGGGGTGTGTGTTCTTCTCAAAGTGGCTGTTGAGGATCTCGAGCGCCTGCGGGGTGAAAGAGGTCCTCCGCTTGCGTTTTTTCGAAGGCTCACTGCCGATAAACTCAGTCAGGTTCTGCATGCCGGATCGGTGGCGGGCTTCAGCCTCGGCCATCCAGCGCTCCAGAACGGGCTTAATCTTCTGGGCGCTTTTAGGGGTGATGTCCAACTTCTCAAACCTGGCAGGATATAAAAGGCCAGGGTTCAGTTTGCCTGTCAGACTGCTACCTATAGTGTTCTCTTGGGCTTCCTGTGGTAGGAAAAAGTGGCTTCTCAGGATGGTGTGTCTGGGGAGAATTGAGAAAAAAGAATCTTACTTAGGTGCCCTGCCAGAACAAGGGATAAGCTGCCTGCCTTTTAGTCTCCTCAACCAGAATGCCACAGGGACTGAGACTAGCATCCAGGTACACATCCGAGCCAAACCCCTCTGTGTTCTGCACCTGGAAACACCTCAGCTGCAGCAGCTGGAGGTGACGGTTGCCAGTGGTGTGTTAATTTTCTGGAGGAGGCTGTGGTTCTCTGTCCCAAATTGGCAATAGTGGAGCAAGGAGATATTGCCAATGGCTAAAACCAGGTCCAGTTGAACCAAAAAACATACCAAAAGTCTGACTAAATGTCTTAAATGCTGTACTTTAAAATGAAATCAACAGAAAAACAAAACAGGAATTACTGTCAAATATCCCATTTCTTTCCCTCAGGTAATAAAACAAAAAAATATTCCACTAATGCATGCAGTTGAATATGGCACCATCATTTATTTACAAAAGAGCTTAAATTATTAATCAAAATGTACATTTAATACATTTTTCAAACTTTCTTTCATCCTCTAACAACCTCTCATTTTATATTTAATAAGAATACATTTGCACACTCTAATCCTGAAAGTTCCTGCAACTTTACGGCTGCGTGACACATAATTCTGACTTCACAAAGACTCTGCGTTTTAGCGAGTCACAGTAAGACTGGAGAATGAGGCTCTCTCTAAAAACACTGCTGGTTGGCAGCTCAGTGACTCTGCCAGGTGCTTCTGCCTGTGATATGAAGAGGGACTGTGTATGGCAGGTGAATTAGACATGATGAAGGTGATGGCAGGTTATGAAAGGACATCTCTCACACCTGTGATGATTGTACTGTTTGGGGAAAGGAGAGCACCTCACCCGAAAGAACAAAGATTAATTTAGGTTTTTACAGCAAGATACAATAAAGTTTAAATGGTTTTGTAAGAAATTAAGCTTTGGATTCAAGCTGAAGTTGACTCAAATAATTTATTTTAGTTTACATAACATAAACTCACATTAAAAAAAGTCAGCAGCAGTTACTTAAACATCTCTGTTACTTCGACATCTGGGCTGTCTAGATGTTACAGAGTGTAAAATGGTGCCCTGTTAACACAGCCATGTGAAACATAAATTAACGGATTATTAAACTAACTGTTCAGTATGTTTCTAGATGTTTTATTGGTTTATTCTGAAAAATAACACTGAAAATCATATTTATTGAGCCTTTACACACATCATTTTATATCTTCTCTTATCTTAGAACAGCTGATCTTTAAGATCTGACTTCCAGATTTAGTCACTAAACTGTGATGTGTTTCTGGTACAAACAGGAGTGTGACGTGTGTGGATGCTTTTAGCGAAATGAGTCCTGAATTGACAGCTCTGATGGAAAGACAAGCAGAGAGCGAAGGAGGAGAAGCTCTGCTCTCTGTGGAACAAACAATGCACACAAGACATTTTTAATGGCGAGGTGAGCAGCTGCAGACAACAGCAGTGAGGACGAGATGTCCATGCATGCATGAACTTCCTCTGTTTCTACACCTCGTTGGTGCATTCCTGCTTGTCAACAGGCGGTATTATTTATAACCCCATCCTCCTCCTAAACAGAGGAAAGAGGAGAGCTCCATACTGCGGGGAATACATTAGTAAATATGAAGAGTCACCAGAGACAGGACATTTCATGGATCAACAGGAACTGCAGATACTAAAATGAGTTGAGAGCTTCTCAGCTGGGGTATGCACTCCCTCCTCTAGTGCATCAGCACGAGGGAGAAATGGCCCTGAATGCACCTCCAGCCTTTGTGGCTCTTCTTAAAAGTACCTTAGGAGCTGTGCTTCGATGTGCTGTATGTTTAGGCCTGAGTTACAGTTTGCCTGAGGGTTTACAGTCGTGAACATGAGTCTTAAGCGATTCAGAGAGAAATATCTCAGAGGTATGTACTTAAGATGATGCTAGATGATAGTGACCTAAGATCTACATCTAGATAAATGATCAGTCACCTAAACATATGGTATTTTTATTTTCATGCTCATGTTTTGACTGTCTTTTTAATCAGCCTTAATCCAGTCCATTGTAAAGTTGAAACGTCTGTGCACCAGTTTGAAACTGTTTTGTGTATATTATGTGCTATATGAATTTATTTGCCTTTCTTTATTAACAATAATGTAACAATAAGTATAATTAATCACACATCTGTGGTTTTAAAAAAAAAAGTACTAATACCTGCAACAATACTGAAAAAATTAGAACAATAACCTGCTTTTGCAATATAAGTACATTTGAAATTGTAAGACATTTATAATGAGTTGGTTTATTGTTCAGCAGGGCTACAGATGAAAAATGGCTACCTTTATGTTTTTATAAGCTGTGTGTGTTCCTGGTTGATTATTTTGATAAAATTCTGGTCGTGTTTATTGACGCTAGGTCAAATGTGTCTACTTAGAGATTAAACTAATGATCAATCTCAGAGTTTATAATGGTGTACTGAATTCTAAGCAGTGTGAATCACTAATTAACGTGAGTTATTAATGTTTTCTATCTTAAATCATGTAATTAAAATGATAAATGGGACAATCATTCTTTAATTTTAATCAAATTATTTCCTTCTGAATATTTTTCTATTCAGATAAGGTATTTAAAAAAAGAAGCCAAAATCGAGCCAAAAGAGGACAGACTGGCACATCATTGGTTTGATGATTCCTGCATGTAATGCCCATGCCTGTTTAGATAAACTAATAAAGTGCCTGGAAACATACTGAGCAATGAAAGGAGACAAGATGGAAGCATCTGTCAGTGTCTGTTCACTGTCTGGGTTCAGAGCTGGAGCCCCTGAGCTACCGTGACATCCCGTTTCTCCTCAAACTTCATGTCTGTGTTGATGTTAACTAAACTAAAGCATGTGAAGTTTGCCCCTCTACTTAAAACATCAGGATGTCATGTCCAATGTCATACAAACAAAAAAATCGTCTTAACGGCATGAATAACAGCCCACAGAGTGTTTATTTTTTGAAGCTAATGGCTTTTAATGTATATTATAAATATTTGAATTATACCTGGCTGTAAATATTTCATGTGTGATTTTAAGACTTTAAACATTAGTTGGAGACGGCGGCTGGGCCTCATAAGAACCCTGGCCCCTGTACTGTTTCACATTTTGTCGGCCGTTTGATGTTGATGTGATGAAATTTTTAAAAGTGCGTGGCAGCGCTGTGTCACATAAACAGTACCGGTCATCAGCAGAGCACACGCATTGCAGAGGGACATTAAAATTAATACAGGAATTTTACTGAAAACAGACAGGGGAATGCTCTATGCAAACAGACTAGAATCGTGTGAAGTTCTGTGTGTTTTAGGCAAAGAAAAGTGTCTTTTAATCTGATTTTAGAAGATAAATTTAACATTAACTGGAATTAGTTCACTCTTAAGTTAATTTTACACCACAAATAGTTTTTTAAATATTGAGTAGAAATAATTACACAATTTATTTCTCTTAAAAAATTAATATTTGGACAAGATGTACTCCATTTATTCTGCCTTGAATGGGAATGTGGCTCATTTGGCATCTTCATGTAAAATGTTAGTCAAGTGGAACAACAGGAGGGATGAAACACTGATTGTCTGATTGTATCATGAATATATAATGCACCATTTACGACTAAACTGTCCTCATGGCAGTGCAAAAAAAGGCAATCTTATTAACAGATCATTGCTGTCGAGCTCTCTCATGTTCAGGCGGAGTGAGAGGCAACAGGCCTTAGTAATTATTAAATGCTTTAAGTGCTTCGCGTAATACTTGTGTATGTATTTTGCATAAGTAACACGGGGCTGTCATGTCAGCGGGTGAGAAAGAAGGGAGAGGAAGAGGGGTAAGTACAGACATGAGAGCTTTCGTTTGTCAGGGTGGTGATAGTCAATTATGTATTTTAATATCTTAATAATGTCTGTTAAAACATGGAATGAAAAATAGATGGCAGTTATGAGCATCAGACGACTCACTGAGGCTGCACCACTTCATCTGCTTCAAGTTGACACAATCGGGACATACTGATTAGAAATACTGAAACATTTATTGTTATATTTTTTTCCTTCTTTGTTTGTCCTTACCTGCAGATGGCAGACTGACTGTACGCCGGCCCTTCGGCGGCGCTGAGCGCCTGGCCCACCTGAGTCTGTGTCAGGCCCAGGGACAGCCGGCGGATCTTGAATGCTTTGGCAAATTCACGAATCTCCTCCAGGTTGACCCCGTCCACCTCGCTGGGGGCGGTCTGCGGGTCTACAATACAACAAACACATCTCATTTTATTAGCCCTCTGCTCCTCCGTCGCTTACCTCATTTTCCAGAGTGAATGAAGCAAACATTCAGCCATATGCGATCATGCTCGTCTCTAAACAACTTTTAAAAAATAGTCCTGGTCTGGGTCAGAACTTATTATTTGTCTTTGCCCTTGTGCTGTAAACTACATGTGTCTGAGAGATGTTTTGGAGAATAAATTCATCTGAGGTGTGAATACAGGCATGTCATGGCTCTGACTTGCCAGTGTAAATCTTAAATCTCACATACAAAAGCATATGGATAAAACCACATGACACAGAGCTTGTTAATTCAATGGACAGAGAGATCTGGAGCAGACAGTTACTGTAGTTCTATAGTTTTCTGTATGAATAGACATATATTTTGAAGCTAGCTTTCTCAGATAAACATTAAAGAATGTATAAAGACATTATTTCATCCATCTGACCTTTGGTGAATACAGTTCAGGGCTTCAAGAAGCAGTGAGACTCATACACAAACAATACTCAGCTCCAGTCTAACTGAAACACTCTTTATACAAAGAAATGCTGTTTGTGAATCTCCGCATTTGAGCAGATCTGAAAAACTTCTCCGAAGCATTTTGAAGAATTTCCCTGCTAATAAAAAGTGATTTCACATTGTACATCAATGTCAGGTGCCCTGGCATCCTGCTTACTAAAGCAAAGTTTGTGCCTCTGAATTATTCATCTTGGTCATTATCAATGAATTATTAAAGGAATCCTCCAAGCGTATTTAAGCAAAAATCTATGGGGCTGCCATCTCGTTGTGCCTCATAAGTGACGTGTAGCGTACACAGCGCGCTCCAGACGTGTGAACACTTGGAAGATGAGGGACTGGAGACTCTGAGCCGACTGAAATGGGAGGGATGAGCACTCACAGCTTCAGGTCCCATCATCTCCACATTGATGAGCATCTCTTCATCATTCCCAGCGGAGGCTATTTACTTAGCGGTTTGAAAGACTAATGGCCGTCTGGAGCTGCAGTTCTCAACTGGTGGAGCCTCTGGATCCATATTTTTCTTCAGACATTAAGTCACAACATGATTTAAGATTTAAACCTCTTCTAATTTATCTTGCAATAATGAATGGTGGAGTAAAGCTTTAACAAAACAAACAGAACAGTACATAAAAGGTTTTAAAAGCCAATTTTAAAAACACTGAACCAATGGAGACAATCAATTTACAGGCCTCCAAAAGCTGCTTCTCTTCACAGCAACAATACACTAATAAGCTTAATAATTACACCAGGACAATACCAAGTTAAACACTCACTTTTGTTTGCTGGAGAGGAAAATTATTTTAAAAAAAGTTCTCCTAATAAATTACAGGCTAGACTCATATTATTATGTGCAAGTGCTCAGTGGCACACAATGCAGTCAAGTTTTTGTATTTTGTCTGTCTTAAACTTAAGGTGGACAACTATTTGTTTTTCTTTTTGAGTCCACCTGAACTTCACTAAATGATGAAGAAATCTGCAGTTGAGATCCACCAGTTGAGAACCAGGAGTCTAAAAGTTAGAAATCTGGATTCAAATGCTGCTGACTTGTCAACAAACACGGGCAAGAAAAGCATGATTTAATTTTAAAATCACTTTCTGCGTGGAAGATTTACTAGCTGCTGCTGCTTCTCGCAGGTTTTTAACAGTAGCTAGCAGGAAGAAGCAGAGATACGTCAATTTTCCAGCCCATAAGTTTACTGTTCTGTTTCACTCTCACTGTTCTCATGGTGCCATTTCAGAGAAAAAAACACTAAAAACCCACTGTAAACTACCAGTACTGTTCGGCATCAACCAGCAGACACACACAGTTAGAGGCCAGCTGGTGAACACAGTGGAGCATATAGTCGCTGAAGAACCAGATATTTCCCTCAGGAGTTGGTCGAGACCAAAAACAGAGCTAAAAGAGAGTGAATATTGGGCTTCCATTCAGAAACACATCTCCAAATGAATGATAATGTTGCTCTGTAACTGCTGGATGCTAACAAGTCCACCATATCAACTTAAAGGTGATGATATGTCAGTATGTCTGCTTGTTTCTATTGCTCCTAAATGACCAAAAATGGTCACGTAAGACAGATTACATTTGCACCTGACTGAAATGAGAGCAAGACCACCGACATGATCTGATCACAGTGTGTCCTGCATGCATTACACCTGCATTAATGCATGTTTTTCCTATTCAGATCTGCCATCCAGATAGAGATGGCATGTAATTACCAGGTGTAAATGGGCAAAAATGCTGCTGAGCACGGCACTTTAATCTCTGTTAACCAACGTAAGATGAATGAATGCTAAAAAAGGATAAGGAACACAACATGGATGCTCAGTGGACTTTCTCCAGATGAATAAAAGCAAAAATAAAAATAACCTTGACACAAAACCCAGCTGACATTTGTCTTTATGATTGACGTTGACGTCTGATTATTTTAAACAACAGTAACATTCTCAGCTTTTTTAATCTGTTTCTGGCACCTATGTTTGTGGCCAGTGAATGCGATGACATTTCATCGTCTCCCCTCTGCAGACGACTCTGATTCTGTCCTGGGATTTTGCTTTGCGTATATTTGCTGTAAGTGATATTGAGAGGAAGTGATATGACTCATACTCAGCATAAAGCATTAATTCTATTTACCACAGCACTGAGCCACAATGATTTTGTGCAGACTCAAAAATGGTTTATAAGATATTTTCCAAGCTACAAGTAAACATAAACTAAACACAATGTCTACAACAAGTTGATCAATGGCGACTTGTTTTTTATTAAATTCAGTGGCACTGTAGCTGCCTTTGAAATGAGTTTACATGGAGTTTAGTGGAATCGACTCTGACAAATGAAATTTATCTGAATAAAACAGAGTTTTTAAAGGCAGTAGCTGCATGCTGACAGGCTGTGGCCCAGTGATTTATAAGGCTCTGCCAAAGGCCCACGCACTGGGAGAATGAAACTTATGTTCATTATACATAACACACGCCACTTTGGATCGTCTAATAAACCACAGAAATGACAGTCAAGAAAAATAAAACAATCACAGGGGGCGGGGGATCAGTCAAAAGCTGTCCACACTGAGAGAAATGTAGGTACTGAGACCACCATGTTGGATCTCCAGCAAGTGATGTTAAAGGAACAGTTCACACAAATTACAAATTATTCTCTGTGGTTTCTATTCACCCAGACTGTTGAAGGTGACAACGAAGGTGAATTAAATTTCATTTGTGGCAAAACATTTGTATATAAATACTCACAAGAGCACCAAATTTGTATTAATCCACTGCTGAAAATAGTCCCCCACAAATGCACTGTTTAGTCCTGTTTGGAAAAAGTTTGCTGAAAACTGCAGTGCACAGATGATTTAGGGAATTGTTTTGTCATATTTATTTTATTTTTTTAATGAGACTATATTGCTGTGATTCCAATTTTAAAAGATTTATCTCTTCGGTGTGGTCTGAGAGCCACAGACAGAAACAAAGGTACAGAACACTGCCAAATGATTTTTGTGTGGGTATTCTGAGTACTCTAGATAATGAGAGACAAAATCCTCTTTCAGTTCACCACTAACAAAATTCCATTCAACTCTAATGTATTGAGGTAGTGGCAGGAATCTCAGAGATGATTTTGTACTTCAGGCGTCCTGACACGTCACGTATGCTTCTTTATTCTGTATATTTGAAGGCATGTTGTGCTTTTGTGAGCTGTGTTGGACACTTACTGCTGACTAGCTGCCCCACGCTGAGAGCTGAGGAAGAGGAAGAGGTGGATGAGGAGGAAGAGGCCTGGTGGAGAGGGCTCTGTCTGTGGGGCATGTGGAGCAGGTTGGGCTGAGACGATGCAGGGCCTGTCTGACCCTGCTGAGCCTGAGGCAGCTAGACACACACACACACAAACACACACACAAGAGCTGATACAACATATCGACAGCGTGTAGTACAGAATAATATCCATTATTCCCTCTGCACATCATCATAATAACCATCATTTAAAGTAATCATGTCATTATGGTGATTGGGCTACTGTATTAAATCTAATCAACCAATCAACGGCTATTAAATTAGCCACTTAGAAGCTGAATATAATAAGATTTACCTTGTTCCCGATGATGAATAAATGTTAATTACTGACTTGAGTATTTAGGCTGACAGACCAGAATATAATGTCAATTGTCTGCTCAATAGACTATACATAGTACTGCAGTGCAGGAGACATAGAGAGTCTAGGAGGAAGTAGAGTCTGGTTCAGCTCAGGTACTCCACTGTCTCTATGAGCTTCATAATAGCTACTCTGCAGAAATAAACTCAGTTTTAAAAAAAGTGGAGGACAGGCTCATGACAATTAGAGCCCTCTGTCTCGTCATCAGGCTTGCGAGGATGCTAATAATGGCAGCCTGAATCTGAAAGAAAAACATGTGGACACAGCAGTCCCCATATCAAACATAATTCATGATCCACAAGCTGCGTGCTCTGATGGTGAGAAAACGATGTATTTTCATGTTTTATGCACATTTGAATTGCTTTTACAAGATCAAGATGGTACGTCTTCACTTTTAAAGCTGTCTCTCCTCCATAAACTGGGCTGGCTTCTCCTCTCCTTCTTTGCTATTAATTATTTTCTCCGTGGCATGTGTTTGTTTGGATGGTGGGGGGTGTCAACAGCGATGCACACACTGTCAGGACTGTTGACAGGCTCAGAGAATTATCTAGCTTCACTGGAAATATTCTAGACTGCAGGCTCTGACAACCGTAAATTATGCCTGTGGAACAATGTGTACATGCGGGCTTTGAAGTGGAGACAAAAGCATAAACATTATTACAAATGCATTAATTCATTCAAGAGTATGATCTGGAGATTCAGGGAGCCACAATTAAGTGTCCATCTGCTGAGAGTTCATCCATTCGGCACTGTACGCCGCCTTCAGTGTGAACTTTTACCCTGTAATTCTGCGCTGACATCGCCATTATCAAGTCAATAACATTTTCATTGTTGTGTGCATGAATCTGGCTCCACACTCCAGCACTGTATAGATCTTCAAATTGGGAGGAGAAAATGTTTGAGCTCGAGTCTCTGCGCTTACAGTATGAGCTCAAAAAAAAAAAAAAAAGGAAAAGAACTTGTGTGTTGTGTTTTGTGTGCCTTGCCTTTAAATCAAAACAAAATACTTCTAGTTCAGGTCAGAGAGGACAAATCATAAGGCTGGAGAGTGTGATTGAGGGAGGGAGAGTGAAACGGAAGGAGGAGGAGAACAGAGGCAGGAGTGTTTGAGTTTTAAGTGGGGTGATGAAAAGTGTTGTTTTGTTGTTTTTTGTTTTTTTTTGCGAGGGGAGGTTCAGGCTCTGCAGGGGCGCAGCAGTCTCCCTGAGACTGAGTCTGAAAGGTTGGCTGACAAGTGCTTTCCAAACATGAGCAGACACACACGGAAACATACAAACACACACACATTGTAAGTGGAATGATGCAAATGAGCATTATGTGTGTTGAAGAGGGAATAATATGAGGTGTTTAGCGTCAACAGACCCGACTAGCAGTGCTGGAGTATTTCTTTTATGAATAAACAGAGCTCTGGTGTGACTCCACTAGGTGTTGCTCATTCAACAGTTTTAAATTCAGCTCTTGATCACTGTTAGAGCATCAGTTTCACTACATAATAAGCTGCTCCACAAGATATCTTCCTTTATATATATATATATGTGTGTGTGTGAGTGTGAGTGTGTTTGTGAATCAGTGTATATGTTACCTGCTGTCCAGGCTTGATTGGTGACAGTGTGATTCCCTGGGTGTTGATGACAGGCAGGATCTGATTGCCGATCACCGTGGCGATGATCTGGCCTTGAGCGTTGGTCAGAAGCTGAGGTGTAATTGGCTGTACCTGCAGTGCTGGGTTGCCACCCCCTGATTGGCTGGAGGGCCCTGCAGAGTTGGGCATCAGTGGGATTGTTCCAATTATCTACAAAGGGGGTAGAGAGGAGACGAAATCAGCTGGGCAGTTTTAAAAAGAAGAAGGAGCAGAGAGGGTAAACGCTACTGGAGGTATCAGTCTTAATGATCTGTGCCGCTGTGAGCCTTTTTTTTTTTGGAGGGGAAGCTTTATGGATGTGATCGGAAACAAAGGGGACGAGCCGGTCATTCCACCGTGTTATGAGGCTAATCAGAGCGCACTGCTTTTGAGTTGGTCTGTGTGCGATTTGCAGACAGAAACATGCACAAGTGTTCACTGATCATCTGTCACTGAGGTGGTTTTACAGGCTGGAGCAAGTGAAGCCAAAGCAGACTGCTGGGAGCACACTGCAAAGGTCAGCGCTGAATACCTGTGTGTGTGATGGTGCACACCACTGACTGTATTATCCATCACCAGGCCACGACCAGGATGAGTGTGTGTGTGACTGTGTGTGTGTGTGTCTGAGTGTGTTTGTGCTTAAGTGTCTTTGTCTGTCTCTGGTGAGAAGGAGTGTGGCTGCTGAGAGACAGAGTCCCCCATTTTACCCTCTCTCTCACACACGCAGAGGCAAAAAAGGGAAGAAGTGGAAAGAAAGAGCAAGAAAAGAAACAATAAGAGGGAGAAAAGAGGTGCATCAGAGAGTGAGACAGGACCCTGTGTTTCTAATTCAACTCTCAGGGTCCCAGGGGTACTTCACCCCTCCTCCATCCCCTGCTCTCCTCTCCTCTGTGGCTGTAATCAGGAAGGGCAGATCAAAGGGGGCGGCAGAGTGTCACTGCAGCGTTTTAGCTCTCAGAGCTGCCAGAGTGTGGCCAAGAGTGCCGCTTTAGGGGGGACTTAGCGCCTCTTCACCATGATGAAGGTTAATGTCATCTGGGGACTGGTTCTGGGCAGCTCCTGAGCAGCCGTCGCTCCGGCATCCCCCACCACCACCACCACCACCTCCCGCTCCTCCACCAAGCCTCATTACACCAGAGAGCATCATTCTAAATTCTGTTATTTGGCAACTGGGCAAAAAGCTACTTTTACTAAAATTGCGCCTGTCTTTGAGTTCTTTAAGTTTACATTTTATTCAGAGCTTCTACACTTCAACCCAAAGCAGCACAAAACTACAAACAGCTTTCGTGTAGCATTAACCGAGCCTTTGTTGGCTCTGCGGTCTCAATCGCCACCACTGATGTGTTTCAGTGCGTGGTCTGCCTCACCCTCCCCTCTCCCCTCTCCCCCGTCTCTTTGACATAATAGGGAGGGATCAGTGAGAGAAAGGTGGGCCGACAATCTGTAATTCATCCCTGCCACGGCTCATTTGCTTACGTTGCTTCGCATTAGGGGAGAGATAATTTATCTCTCTCTCTGCGCCGGCTTTACAAATTCCCGGTAATGCTCTCCTGCCACTTAGCATATTTTATTGCCCTGCCTGACGCTCGTGTCTCCCGAGTCCCACTGATCCCGCTTTGCATGCAACAGTGGCAGGGAACTTGTTCCGCTCAATTATTCATCGTCATTGGACTAAGTGGTTGTTCTATAAGCATAATAAAAGAGCAGGCAACTGACAGCTTAGCTCTCGTCCCTGTCCCACCAAGCAATGCTTCTCCATCTGACTATCTCAGGCAGATGTTTCATGGCACAGTCACAAAGCCTCTTCTTCTAGGAGGGAGTTCTTAGTGTAGTCAGCTGTCTGAGTGTTAACTTATAGACAGATGGGAAGACTTTTTTATATAATAACCTAATGGGAAGTATTGAATTCAGTAATGCTGAGGTTTAGGGAGCAGAGGCCTCATTCATTAACAAAAATGCTCTTGACTTTTTATTTTAATATAATTAGGGTTGGGTTGTTGGTAGCTGGGGCCTAAGTACAGAATTTCAAATTGGCAAAGAATGATTGGTCTATGTATAAATGTCATACAATCTGCGGGATTAAAATTGTTGATGGAAAACACGGTCAAGTTACTAATGTTATGTATGACACACGATTCATAGCACGTCATCCTTATTCTATTCTATTCTGTACTCCCAACCAACCAGCAGAAAATTCACTCACTACAAACCAAGCCTGTATTTAACAGAGATATTAAATCGTTTTCCTCATCAAAACACTTGTGTTGCAAAGGTGCAATTTCATCATTCAACTCTTTCACAAATAGGCAGCCTTGAGGAGTGTCACCCATTCACTCCTAAGTCCCTCTTCACAGTTATCTTTTAGTTTTTTTCTCTCTTTTATTTGGCTTCCCGCTCCAGTTCGTATGGCATGTGAGTAACGTGCCTCCATCCACCCAGCAGAACTCATTAAGATTATGCTGCTCTTGTTTCCACAGAAATGTCATCTCATCTCTCCAGCCAGGGCAATCTGTGTCTTTAGCCATGGTCGCCAGGCAATATCTCTGCCCATTTTCTCTCCTCCACTGTTCATGCGGTGAATTGAGACCCGAGAGGAAAAATGTTTGGGAAGTTTGGACTCATGTCAACACACAAGTCCAAAAAAGCTAACATTCAGAGCAAATCAGAGCCTAAAACAGCAGACTCATAAGGGTGCAGTGGACACAACGCTTCCTGGGTATCCCTTTTTAGAGCATATACAGAACATTATGGGCATTTTCTATTAATTTAACAGCTTTTGCTTTATTTTCTCAAATATACAACAACAGAAACGTCATTTATAATCAATCCTGACTATGGATTTATCACTTAAATTATTTGTCCATAAAGATATTAATTGGATGCAGCACCTCAAATGCAAGAATTTGCTGCTTTTCTGTTTTTATATGATTATAAATGTAACATCTTTGATAGAGTGTTGGACATAGCGAGCAACCTGGGGAGATGTAGGGAATTGGCAGATGAATTGATAATGAAAATAATCAATGGTTGCAGCCCTATAGTAGATTTACAACTACAAGGTCAATAGCAGTTTACACTGTGGTTGCACTTGATCTAGGGGGTAGGAGCTCACATCAATACACAGGGTGAGCATGTGTTGTGGTTCAGCTTCACCTGCTTTACAGGCTAACTCGCTCTGCAGGTTAACAGCATGTGTTTCTTACCTGTTGTTCTCTGCATTAGTGCCAGCACTGTCTACCCAGGGGGCTCAAGGCCATACCCAAAGGCTGGGAATGCTGGGAGTAAAAGGAATGGACGGCACAGTGGGAGGAGGAGGTTTTCACACATAGAGCTGAGACACTGTGGTTCATGAAAGTGGGACCCAGGCAGATCTGCACCTTTCAGTATGCATCGTAGGCTACATGAAACAGTCTGTAATGTCCTCATTTTCCACCTTAGTTTTTCTTTCTGATTTAAGCTGCAGGAAAAGTGAAAATTTGTACTGAATAGATGTTCACAAAAATGCCACAGATTCATAAAAGGAAAAAAAAAAAAATCAGGCGTGATAGACAATATTCTGGCTTTTATCCACAGCCTTAATCACTGTTGTAGAGGCGGTGAGGATAAAAGAGCCTCATTGATTCTCCTTGGAGAATAAAATGGCTGGGACCAATATAATTAAGGTTTAAAAACATATTGAACTCCAAACGTCCATCAAACCTGGCACTTTTCAAGGTCCCCAGAGCTTTTTCTTATGAAAAGGTCCTCTGACAGAGTTGCAGAGGAAATTAGGAGGTCAAACACAGTATACCATGTTTTAAATTCAAGTAAAGGTAACCTTCTACTCATAGAGCACAGAGATGATGAAGATCATTCCCTAAATTCCAGCTTAATACTACACTGAATGGATAAAAGCCGTTCTTAATTAATACAAAACACAATTTGATAAAAGCTGCCTCATGTTTTGTAGTTTAACCACGCTGACTTAAGTTCTCAGAGCGTGTTTGTTGGACCTCCAGCCTTGTTTGAGGTATGTATTAGCCTGTATAATCTCCTCTGTGTTAGGAAGAAGGGGGGGCAGGACCTTCTGATAGGGCAGTGCATGTTTCAGAGTCCTCTGTCTGAATAATGCTGTGGAATAATGAGGTGGGGAGCAAAGGCTGTAGCCCAGGGCTTTGACCGTGTCTGTGACCTGATTATGTCAGGGAGTGTCAGCCGCCAAGACACTACAAAAGCACAGAGCATCCCATCAATTCCATATCCACAGTGATCTGTCCCCAGCGCTCCAGGCACCTTGTGAGCCAGGGAGGTCCATACTGTCTCATTAGCGACGTTTAGCATCAAGCGCTCACACACGGACAACACTTAACTATAAACAGTGAAGCATGGTCACACTGGTGGTGCTGAAACACAACTCCAGCAGGTTAAATGTCAAGAGATAAAATTAAAAAATCAACTGTTTCTGCATGTTTTTTTAAATGCTAAGAAACAACATCTACTGCTTCGGTTTCATCATATGTTTTTTTAACCTTACGCTATGAAGACTGTTAAAAGATGTACAAGGGTTAAGGTAAATAACACAAAGTGGCATGAAAGGGCACATTGTCCATACAATTTTCCTTTAATATGTGCTGTGTGCACCTGCGATAAGATGATTCATTAGATAGGGCCCCACAATGACAAGCATCATCGTTCAAGCCTCTGGCTACTGATGGAACAATTCTGCAGCCACCCCGTAAATATGACAAGGTCAGCGTTTTACTGCGACAAGCGCATGCGGATAACAGAAACAGGGGCTTTGTTTATTCCCAAAAAGCTTAATATATGGTAGGGTGGCCACTAGTCTGTAGACAAACGGCTTCAAGACAACACAACAAGAGCCAACACTAGAAATCTATGAGGAAAAGATCAGAAATACTATACAAATGTTTTATTTGGAGCTGCACATTCATACATGATAGATGGCCCAGAAACATATTTTACAGAGCATTTACCAATGCAACTGTTTTCTCTCTGTGGTATTTAATTAGCTGCATGTACAGCTGATCATCTTAGCATCTAAGGTGCAGGACTCACCTGTCCTTGTGCATTGGTGACCAGCTGTCCGGTGGCTCCTTGCAGGTTTGACAGGGTATTGCCAAACACCTGAGAACCGGCGATTGATCCCATGGCTGCTGCTGCTGCTACTGCTGCCTGGCTGGCCAGAGGATTCAGCTGGAGAGGGAAAAGACACCATTCATTAAAAATCTGCGTCTGTTAATGTCACCAGTGCAGATGTTTACTAATCCCTAATAAAGCAGGTGAAGCTCGGCATGTAGGCCCTTCACTCTCGTTTTCTTTGTTGCCGGGGCCAGAATAGGCTAACTGCAATGAGGTCTGTGTAGTCCGGTGGTGAGGGCTATGCAGTCCATCATACAGTTCCCGGAGGTCTGTGCTCCTGGACCCAGTGGGAGGCTCGAGGGTAGGGAGGAGCGGTGAGAACGGGAGGGTGGCTGTGAATAAGTGGCCATTTTACCACTCTAAGTGCTTCCTCTGGCCCCCGGGGCTCCCCACGGGCCCGAGCCGAGTCTCTCCGCCCGCAGCAGCAGCCCAACAGCATCCCGCTCTCACAATAGAGCTAGGCGGTGTGGCCATGCATCACTGTATCGTCAACCGCTTCAATACGCTTCGACTAAGAATTCCTCCTGCATCATAATGCACCAGCACACTGTTACTTTTGAAGGAGAGGAGGGTTAAATGACCATCTCTTACCCTTGCTGTAATGGACTCATCTGGTCTGGCCTGTGGTTGTGAAAAGAGGCTCCTTGCGTCGGGGAGAGGTTGTAGAGCCCCGCCACATCGCCAAGATTACCCATATAAATCAAGCTAACCACTTATTAGGGGGCTGAAAATGCACTGCTGATTTGGTTGTAGTGCAGCAGAGCAAAGTCTTATTAGGTTGAGTAAGTAGATCAAAGACCAAGAAGAGATAGGAGACCTCCCAATTACTCAACAGAATAGAGAAATAATAGAAACACTGCTTAGAAGCAGGCTGCCTGCTCCCTGCTGCTAATACTGGTTGGCCACATATTCAAACAAGACTGCTGAAATCAAAATCAGAGTTTATATAAAAGTTTTAAAATAACATGAAGTATTGCTTGTGTTTTATATACAGCTATTAAGTTTATGTAAAACACAATGTGCTGCAACAGAAATTCTTCTACTGAAGTATAAACTTTTGTACACTTTGTGTTCTCTGCAGAGATTTCAGCTTTGTTCATCTGAGATCACTCAGTTGCCATTCATCTTTTATCTTACCCCACCACCATATATTATTACACTTTCTGAAATCAAATGATGAAAAAATGCCACCGAGCAATCAATACTTTTTCATTGACAGTAAAGGTTAAGCACATTAAGAATGACACTGCATTTGTCTTATGAAATCATATTTCATGTTGGTGGCCTCAAATTGGCCGTGATTGATATTGCCTCCCCTCGTCTGAAAGTCATCCAGTTTTTCCTCGATAATCGCAGGATTGTCTTTTCTGTGTCCAGCAGCTGTCCTTCGGAAAGCTTCGCATCTCAAATGTTGAGAAAACCAGGAGCCTGATTCTGATTTCTTTTACATGCAAAGGCAGAATCTCAGTCAAGCTGGAATTAAGACTTTGATATTCATCAACAGTCAACATTAGATAAGACGTACCTATATGTACTTTGGGATAATACTGGACTGAGCTGATTTGGGTTTTCATGCTCTGATAATCAAGCAACATTACTCTGTATATTTGTTAAACTGAGATGGATCTACAGTGGAAAATGCACATATATCCTATGAAATAAAATATATCCTGAAACATGTACGGGTCACGGTTTGTTTCTTTGAAAATATGTTTTGATTATTTTACATGTGATGTTGCAAACTGGTGCCATACAGTCAAATACACTGATTTAGGGAAAAATCCTTTAGAATACGGTGAAATAAAAATATTTTCATCCATATAACCCAGGCTTAACTGATATATTTTAAATAGCTTGATAAAAATACAAATAATAATTTGATAATATTAGTTTTTACTATAGCAACATCCACAGATTTATCGACATGTCTGTGGTAAATGTACTATTCTTGTGGTGGAAAATGGGAGAAGTAATATTTTGTTGGAGGAGACAAAATAAGAAACAATAATTTCTGAGTTCTGACTTCTGAAAAGCAGCAACACAAGAAAGCTGCAACACCTCCACCACAACGCATTATGTTTTCTTGGTTGTTGAAATATGTTTTAAATGCGCAGAGTTTTATGTGACTAAATAGCTATATATTATATAAGGTGGATTTGACCAGCACACATCTGAGCAAAACACATGATCAGTGAACTGGTAATTCTTTACATTAACATCAGTATTTTCAAAATCCCTATGTGGGTGAAACAAAGGTTGATATCAGCAGACAATTTCCCCTCACTTGTGACTGTAGAAGTGGTAGTAGTAGTAGAGAGGAGGAAACTAGACCTGGACCGGCTGCTGTGTTAGTTTAGGTGAGAGAGGTTGTGAATATAAAATCAGTGACTTAAGGGGTCTAAGCCGTGTTGGTGAAAACACAGTATTATGGGTGTTGTGATAGTGAATGGGTACACTGAGAAAAGCCAACACAGCCAGTTAAACAGAGTTAAACAGAGGCTACAGATCAACACACTGATAATGTGATCTGCTCAGAGGAGCACACCCAGAGTCTCCCTGAAAATCTGCTGCGCTCTGTCTCATTGTGTGAGTGATAGGTTGTTGGGAAAAGCTTTCAGACTGATTTGAAATATTATCATTGTGTTTCATTCGATGATAGCCCTTTCAGATGCTATGTTATTCTGGTAAATCTAGGTGAAAAGAGAGCAGGGTTTATTGCTGCATCTCCTGGCACTGGATAATATGGATAGCAGTTGGAAGGAGAGCCAGGAATAAGGAGAGGCGAGGCTGTGTTCAACACCTAAACAGGTGATTTTCCGCCACGGTGACTCCTCTCAACACCTCGGCGGGAGGCACAAAATGACAGACCTGGCCTAGCATTTGTACTGATTGCATGTGTTGGAGGAGATAAACAGTGATCTTCCCGTTTGCAGACCCTGCATGTTAACCATTGTGTTTCATTCTTTTCATTCGCCATGAAAAGGGCGTCAAGAGGATTTTCAGTAGCATAGACCACTTTGGTCATCCACACGAGCGCTGAGATAACACAAACGTTAAAATAAATAAAAAGGTTTTTAGTCAAATGTAAGTGTATTTCATTCCCATGTTGTGCAGCTGCAAACTTTGGCAGCCTCCATTATACCGTGGGACATCATCTTGTCACCTTTAAGTCAACACAGCTGCTATCACTCTCTGCACTATCACAGTCTAATACAGTCAAATATACAGGGCTACGCAGGGCTCAACAAACACTAAATAAATGTCTCTGACAGGGAAAAAAACCCTGCAAATTGTTAAAAAATGCATCTTTTCTCCTGTATGCTACAAAGGAGAGGGAATCTAAACTCCATCAGGCTCTCCGTCGCCTGTTTGACCATAAGGGTCACCTGGTGCAGCAACCCGTGTAATCTCAGGAATAGAGGGAAAAATAGCGTCCCCGTAAACCGCGGAGAGACCCCTGGAAACTAAAAACTGTCTGACACAAACTAACTGGAGTTTATTCTTGGTTTTTGCTCTTTTCATGTGGCCGTTTTAAACTTAATTGCTTTTTTTTTCTTTCTGGGTCTGCACATGACATAAAAGAGCAAAGATAAATGGACAAAGTGGTGCAGACACCAGAGGCGGGCAGATTTGTCTGCACTCTGGCTTC
The DNA here is from genome assembly GCF_001640805.2 of Lates calcarifer. Classification (NCBI taxonomy): domain Eukaryota; kingdom Metazoa; phylum Chordata; class Actinopteri; family Centropomidae; genus Lates; species Lates calcarifer. Next base: position 14,638,751 of record NC_066856.1, on the reverse strand, counting down.
AGCGGTGTGTAAAACTTATTTTCTACTCATCTATGATTCAACAACAGAATCAAACATTTATCTTGTATATCAGGAAAAAATAAAATAAACTATAAAACCACAGAAAAGGATTTAGCAAATTAGTGATTACTAATGTTTTTAATTGGTGTAGGTAAACTTTTGTTCAAAAAGTGACTGAAACTAGAATCTTTTCCTTTTCAAAAAGTCTCTCAGATTGATTACATGTAGAACTAAGTATGATGGAAGCTGACGTGAGACATGTACCGAAGTCTCACCATCAGTCAGACAAAAGTGGATCAAAGTGGATCAAACATGGCAAATTAACAGTCAATAGTGCTGTTGTTTCTGGACTGGAAGAGTGTCCTTTATCTCTGGACCAACATGGAAGTTTCCCTCGTTCATCCCGGCCCCGTGTCTCCTCCCTGCTCTTTTCCCCACTCCAGAGTGAATGTAATCAGCTGTGACATGAAAAAACACGTTCTCTGTCTGTCAGGACTCTGCTAGTCTTCTGCTGACAGTCCTCTACTGACTCTCCTCCTCCTCCTCCTCCTCAGCCCCCAAAACAGCCTCTCCCCCCTTCTCCCCCACCACCTCCCTGTCTCCCCTCCCTCACATCCACTGTGCTTATGAACATCAAAATGCCATTAGGCCCTTCAAAAACACCTCTGTTCCCTTGGTTGGCAGGGCCTTGCACTGCGGTCGTGCACTCTGAGCCCTCCGAGTGCCGACTATTGCTCACCACTGGGCCTCTGCTCCAGCCGTTGTGAAAAATAAACCCCAAAAAGAGCCATTCTTGAGGAAAAATATTGGGAAGTGAAAGACGGATAGAACAACTGGGGCAGATAACACCCAGAAAAATACAATAACGCTGCATCCGGTGACAGTTGGACATTGTAATTGCTTAAGGCAGTGGAGGGGACGGCGGTGGCAGTGGGTGTGGACGTGGAGGTGGCTGAGGTGGCATGGTGGGTGCTAATGGAGTGATGTCACATGAAACGCCAAAGAATGACAGCTAGTTAACTGGGGAGGTTTGGCTGATCAAATAAAATGCATTAACTCCAGGAAATGGATATTGCGGGCAGCCTCAGAAATGGCCATATCTAATGAGGCAAAATGCAAATGAAGGAGGAAAAGAGTCGTGAAAACGTTTAAACTAACTATAAAGAGATGATGGAGTGTCGGACAGTGGCCGTCAATCTCCCCGCTCATTACCTTCATGTGAAATTAACAGCAGCTTTAATCATTACATAAAATCTGCTCCAGCCCATTTGTTGATAATTGTGAAGCGCGGAGGTTCAGAGTGGGTTCTTTGTCATCAATCACAGCAGCAGTATATTTCCTCTGGTTAGGGGACACTGCAAGTAAAAATATAAGTTATACTACATTCCTCTTACACTATTTCTCTTCCTGAGGAATGATCTATAATATTTAGCTGTTTCCAGATGTATTAAATTTGAAACTACTTGGTGATTAAGTATCTGGAGGAAAGTGCTGACCATTTCAGCTCATGATGTGACATATTTGGTGCAGTTATTTCTGTACCATACTGGTGTTGGGTTGGAAATCATAGCAGCGTTAAACCGGTGTTGCAGTAAATCTACTGCGGCTGTGGCTATGACTTTAAAGTGGATACCTGGCTACGTTGTTAGTCGCTGTGAGAGAAATAAAATCATTACATTTTCCGGTCAGAGTCAGGAGATCAGAGTATTATGAAGACTATTATTTTGGTTTATTATCAAACGCTCTCCCCAGCCTTCTGATGACAATTACCTGAAATATTCAATACCTAATAAAACATATATCTTGATTTTAAGAGTTTTATTTCAACTGCACCGACTACAATCCATTCATTTTCGTTTCGTTTGAAATGGCATCTCTTTTCACTCTGCTGTTGTTTGACATATAAATATAGCATTTGAATGACTTTAATATCCTCCTAATCAATGTCCAGTGATCTTTTGATGTCCTCAATTCAATATAGGAAGGGTCATCCATGCTGCAGCTTTATAAACACAATAAAGGTAAATGATTACTCTCCACTGTGGTGTCCAAAAATACGGTCAGTAATGAAGAGAAATGGAGGAGTTTGAGGGGGAGGCCTGTCATGTGTCATTGGCCAACTCTAAGCCCAAAGATTAATCACAACAGAGGGGCTCTGTGGCTAAGATGTGGTCACCCTTGATCAATAAATCCGCCTCCCTCCCTCCCTCTGTGTCTCTCTGCTTCACTGTCTCTCTTTTTCTCCAAAATACACACAGTCGTTGGCGCAAGCTAAATCAGCATAAGTGAAAAGATGAATTGATGACATTTACAGCCGTATTTGTATTGATTACTTGAGTTTTGACTTCCGAGGCTCCCTTCTTGAAGAGTTGACTTAAGAAAATGCACTGTTCTTGCATTCTGGTTGAGTCTATTTACAAGCCCATCAACTGCACATTCCCCACTCTTAATGAAAAAGGGCATTAAATCACACACCGGGAAAAATATAAAAATGCAAAATCCTCCTCATAAGAACACAGGCCAAGAGAGTTTAGAGGAATTTCAATTCACAGAGCCACTATACATTACAAAATATATACCAAATCCACCCTCAGTTAACCACAGCCGAACACACTGTGGAGAAGAATTTCTGATAATATTCTGCAGGGACCACAAATGGGACTTTTGACTTGGTCTATGAGGAGGGCATAATGCAATAACATTGCATTAAAAGGGTCTTTTTACAGCGTGGCAGCGCTGTGTGGCTGTATTCCTTGTGTGAGCCCGGTGCTCTGTTTGCGGTCACTAATGGGCATCAGAAATTACAGGCAGTGGAATCGCGCCCCGCGGGGGGACTGGCCTCCTCAGCGGAGCGGAGCACTTAGACAGTGTCTGGGAGGCTGCTGGAGGAGGAAGGGGGGAACTCAATGTCACAGCCCTGCCTCATAATTAAAGAAACCCTATTCCTTATCCACTGTTAGGTGAGCCCTAGCTTGGTGCTCTATCTGAGGGCTCCCCTGTGGGCGTCTAATGCGTGTTGCTCCCAGTGTGCATGTGGGCTGATCAGGGAGCTGTGCCTTTCTGCTGGGTGTCTAAGCTGGAAGCCCTCTGCCGACCACAAGAGTAACGGGGGCCAAGTTTGTAAGAATCGCAGACCTTAAAAAAAATAATAAAATAAATGTAAAAAAGTGAAGGAAATATCAACTTGGTGGTCGGAAACCTGAACAAAACCAGAAAAGCCAAAAAGTAAGTGCAAAGCGCAATGTAGGTGTAATTTTAAAAGTGAAAGCACTGGCACAGTCTTCCAGATGATCCTCCAGAAATATGATAAATTTAACTTCCTCCTTATTTAGAAATTCAGGACTCATCGTTGGTCCTTAAGTCTGTAGATTTTCTTCTTGCCTAATCCCTCATTTGAAGTAAATAAAAGTAGTAGAGCTGTCATGGTCAGGTTGTTTTCCTCATCTAGCTCCCATGCTTTATAATTATTCATATGAAATGTGGTGCTGTTGATGGGCAACAGTCTTATTTTCTGCTTCAGTCAACAGTGCACATTTGTATTTCTAAATTGTGGAGCGCTTGTTATGTAAGGCAATTTTCTGCCTTCTTAAGAGCCGGATCTCCTGTGCATTAATAAGAGGCTAGGCTGAGCTGCTGGAGAGCTGAGGGCCCGTTCATGCTCTAAACCACACAACCAGCAGCAGCAGCAACAGAAGCAGCAGCAGCCATTTAAACACAGTCTGGCACCACATACCATTTATACATATTTAAAAGTTTTATTAGAAAATTGTGATTTAGAAACAGGTGTTAGCCTGGATAATAGTCGCTTAAAGCTTAGGCATAGTCAGATTATTTGCAGCTTCCCCTGAAGATAAATGTAAAATACAAGAACACCACTTTACCAGAGTTTTTGAAATAATGAAGTTATGAGTCCCAGTGGCAGCACAGCAACCCCATGCCCCTTTTCAATTACCTGATTAATTATATTTTCTGCCAATCTTATCTCCCATCATGATGTTCTGAATGCTTTTTAAAGCCTTCGCCACACTGCTGGGAATATAATTCTGGTGAGATGCATTAAATTTATTTATCTAATTTAAATATTTTGCCTACAAACAGTAAGAGAGCCTGGACGTTTACCTCAGTGTCCTTTATGGCAACCCTGTGCTTTACTTTACTTTTTTAAAATCAAAATGAAAAAACTCTTACCAAACATCCAATTTGTGATGTTTTCAAAATATTAAAATCCAGACTAATATAATTTGTTTGTCTTTAAAACACAAGGAATAAACAAAAAGTTGGACATTTACCATCAGAAATCAACTGAAAAAGATCTGTAAAACTATATTTTCATGAATAACCTCTGGTCTTTTTCCAAACAGACACCACTGTTGAGTTATGAGACATACGATGGATAATGGACTCTTCCCTCAATGTGAGCGTTGCCAGTTTCATCGACGAGCCACAGTATGAGCCATTGGGTCCACATTTGAGCATGTCATTTTAATTTTGATTTAATACCCCAGCAGAGTGATGGCGGCCGTTTCGCTAAATTGAATAGACGTGGAGCTGATCTGGAAAATCAATTAATCGATGTGCAAGGCTCATTTAATACACATGTTAATATAATGGGAGAAACACCCACTGCCCATAAAAAAGAGACATTTGGAGCAAATTGGACAGTGGTGATTTTAACAGCCGTTGACATAAGTAAAAGTGCACTGCAGCGGAAAACAGTGACATGAGTGTCTGAAGGGGCCTCAGCTGGAGACAAAAGCAGCAGAGATGGGCCCAAGACTTGAGGAGGATGGTGGAGCGAACGAGAGGGGGGGGAGGGGAGAATGGCAAGGAGGTGAGAAGAGATGGAGAGTGCAGACAGCCAGGCCTCTGAAAGGCCGTTGTGGTTGGCAGCCGCTGACCTTGGTGACGATGGGTTTTCACCAGAGGCTTCTAATGAAGGCTGATTGCCAGGGAATAGTGAGGGAGCCAAGGGGTAGAGAGGGGAGCAGGGGGGAAAGAGGAGAGAGAGCAAGGGAGAGCAAGACGAGAGAAGGGAGAGAGAGAGAGAGAGAAAAGGACAGAGGAGAGGCTCAGGTAATTGCAGCACTTGTGGGTCTGAGGCCCTGCGGTCCTGTGATGTCGGGGTGCAGTGGGGAAGAAGAGAGATGTCTGTGGACGCTTTGGTGGTAAATTGTGGAGCACAGGGAGAGGAGGCAGGCCCCTAGGCTGTAATTACCCCTATGAGTGTGCGGATGGAGAGTGGACAGGCCCAGTGTGGGGCTCTGACAGCGATCAAGGAGACGACTGCGAAGGGGAGTAGAGGCAGACACGCAGACAGACGGCAGGAGTCTGGCGGAGGAGGGAGACAGGACGCCTCCATCTCCGCCAGGCCGCCCCGAAAAAACCAGCCAGCCAGACACTGGACCAAGGTCAGAGGCTATTAGTGAATACACAACATGCTGGTGACAAGACAGCCATGACAAGAACGGCAGAGAGACAGCGTAGTGTTGTAGAGGGTGCAGCTCCTGGATGGAGAAAGACATAATAAGAGAAGGAAAAAAAAGCAATAAGAAGCAACTAATTAGATCAAAGCCACAGAGAGAGAGAGAGAGGGATGCTAGGGCTCCACTGGATGGCGCAGCAGGGTCAGTAGGGTCTGGGAATGCAAACTGGAATAAGAGAGTTGATAGGCTGGCCTAAGCTTCCCACTGCCACGGATCAGTATGTACTGCCTCTCCTCTCCCTGCCTGGGCTGATGTAACTCACTGGAGTGGCAAATTACACCAGACCTACAGCTGTAGCCCGACATTATGATTAATTTGATCAGTAATTTCTCCTGTTTTTCATTTTAATCGCCGCGACCATTCTGCTGTGGCAGGTCTTTCAGATCTAATTAAGATCAATTCCGGTGTAACAGACTTGGCGAGCGCCTTTACCCCGTCAAATCCCTGAGCTCTCAGGGCGTGGAGAAAACCCGCAGCTCTAATCAATCAACTTCCAGCAAAATCCAGCGGGCTCCCGCAATCAGCCCATTAACACACTTAAGCAAATTTCATAATCTCCCCCCGTCTATTTGTCATCGCTGTGGTGGCTATTTCAGGCAGCTACAGGCTGCATCACACTGTACTCTGCATATTGGGGAGCAGAGCGGGTATGGGCGGGGTAGAAAGGTAAATTCTTACTCCATTTAACCAAATTAGCTGCACTAATCTGAGTTTAGTCCATTGACTCAAGGGGACACAGTCTGTTGTGGTGTGATTTGTATTCTAATAGGGATATTAATGAGCCAATTAATGAATTTTGTCTCACAAATTAAAAACACCAAAACACTAAAAACACTAGGGATGTAATGAATGCTCAGGATTTCCTCACTATGAGTTTGTAAAGAATATCACACACCTCCCATGAGAAGAGAATTACAATGGGACATTAATTGGAACATAATGAGTGTTTGTCTCTCTGCAGCTCTGCACTGTATTTTCGGAAAATAGTTGAATGGCTGGGTGATTCTGCGTGTCTGAATAATGACAGTAGGAAATAGGGGAGCTATCTGTGTAATGCTGATTGTATTATGGTAATTATGACTCGACTTTACTGCACAGACCAGTTCCTCTGGGTAAAGCATGGAAACACCAGAAATGCCCTTCAATTAAAACATACAAAAGGCAGATAACAGCAGTGACAATTCACATGTGTTTGTGACAAACTCTTTGCCTCCTGTATTAAAAAACTTCTGTGAATTAACCAATGAGGTGCTCAGTGATTCTGAGACTGAAAATCCAATCACTGACCCAGGCGGTGGAGGGAGGTGGAGCTGTGGTTTAAATCCTATTGCAGCCTTGAGTGGGTGCTGAGGCCGCGGCCTGTCCTTGGGCAAGCCTCTCGCTGGGTGAGACACTCTTTGACAACCCCAGCACTGACCCAGAGAAACTAAACCTTTTATGGCCATTCTGATTCTCCCACACACACACACACACACACACACACACACACTCCATAATCCTATTTGATGAGGCAATATCTTAATGATACCTGATGTGGCCCTTTCGGCCCCCCTCAAGGGAGGTCTGTCCTCAGTCATCATAATCAGCTGCGCTGCTTCTCTTAGAGGAAGACAATCTATATAAAGCTAAGGGTCTCAGTCTTAAAATGACCCTGCCTCTGCTGTCTTTGTGTGTCAGAGAAAGATATTCACAGATTCTTGGAAATTCAACTTAAGTTGTGCTTTCCTGGCAAATCAAAGACTTATAAGTCTGATGGTAGTGTAGCTGTTACCTTGGGTCTTTCATAGCAGGCTAATGAAAGCATAATGTGCGAATCTGTATGTTGGTCAGTAGCCGTTATCAGGGTGGACAGTGTGTTTGGTGCGATGTAGCGGCTAGCCTTTGGAGCCCATTAAATCCAGAGGCTGTTTTTCCTGCTGAGTCTCACTAGGCCGTGACAGGGCCGGAGAGGGCTGCAAGGGGGGAAACAAATAGCCCAACTCATCCTGGCCATAAAGAAGGTTGCACCACAACCCAATAAGGGTCTGACGCTGATGAATGTGACCAGGGACAGAAAGGCGACCCTGGCCAGTCTCCACCAGAAATGAAACCACAGGGATATAAAATAGGTTATTATCGTCACACAGTGACAGCCAGACGGACAGAAGGGCAGAGATGGATGGACAGACAAAGTGACTAAAAAGGAGGTTGAGTAGGAAGAGCAGCAAAGATTAAGGGACTGATTACAGCTGGAAAGCCCAAGGATAGATAACCTCAGAGTCCCTAGCGAATCTGCAGGAGGAGGATGTGAATCAGGCTTCTTGCCTTTTTGTGAGGTTTGATGTGCTCAAGTGCATCAAGGCTTCAGCAACAAGATGCATATTCTAGTAGCTCCACATAGACAGAAGAGCTGCCAGCCTCCATTCAAATACGGCCACTTGATAAAGATCAAGTGCTGACAGAAAATCAAGCGCTGTGTGTGTATACTGCTTAAGCACAACATGTTCTCAAGGTTGACCTGCCCAAAATCACACCATCATCAATGAGACCATTCAGATACACACTTGAATTTTTTAAGTGCGTCATCATATTTTTAAATGGGAAACACACATCTAATTTGTGCTTTTTAATTTTGGGTATTGTTAGTGTAACTTCAAGTAATACTGTGGCTTTCCTGTGCTCTTCCTAATGTAGTTCATTCAGTGTCCATGAAAAATTACATGAATAGGCTACAAGTGGAGGACACTGAGAGCATTAACAAGTGAATATGTGCTAAATCATTAGTGCTGTAAATGCTGGTGGACAAGTTGGATTAAATCAGTGGAAGATTTTATCATGTTTCTTTGTATCGTGTTGTTATAAAATTGTCAAAACAGAACTTAATCAATGTGTAAAAAAAGAAAGAAAAGTAAGATTTGTACAATCCTGAAAATAAAGTATGAACATCTTAAATTATAGCAAGAGCAAGAGGTAATATGTAGTTTAAGTTGCTTTAAACAATATGCAAAAAAACAAACAAAACAAAACCAAAGAGAATTGGTAACAGGTTGAATCTGTATTATAAAGAGAAATATATCTTAGTTTGTTGACTTACTGGCAAAGGCATGGGCGGGGTGACGGGAGAAGGGAGGCTGCGGACCGGCGACTGGTTGGGTCGGTGCGGCGGAGACTGCTGCGGCTGTCCAGAGGTGGAGGAGCAGGCCGAGCCCGGAGACGGGACGGAGGTCTGCTGCTGGTTGGGTGGGGTCATGTGATGCTGGGATGACAGCTGGTTCTGGGCGTGGGAGTGGGTCTGTTGATGATGGTGTTGCTGCTGCTGTTGCTGCTGATGTTGCTGTTGCTGCTGGTGGTGCTGCTGCATCTGTTGGAGCTGCTGCAGGTGCTGGAGCTGGGAGTTGAGTGATGAGGTAGCTGTTGATGAGAGGACAGCGAGTTGTTTGAGTCTTCTTGGAGCCAACACAAATGAGTTTGGACTGACAACATGACAACATGGCACTTAAAAAGGAAGCTCTCATTATTTGAGGAATATGTTCACACCTCAGATAGAAACACAGGTACACATGGAGGTGTGGGATGCATAGGGTGAATAGTGAGAGACAGATGTAAATTGCATGGAGCCACAACAAGGTCCTCCAGGGTTTATACCCTGCATGATAGAGTCAGTGAATTTAATTTTGCTAGTTGGAGGACAAAGCTATCAAGCCTGACTGATATAATTGCTCTCTCTGGAGCCAAAAGTCTTCATTGTCACTTCGAGAATGTCAGAATCTTTGGTTTAATGGCTTAAAATCTCATAGGAAAGAGACATCCATCTTCACTGCAAGAGTTCAGAAATAAACCCATTAACTAATTGGATCCAATAATGACACACCATTAGAACCTCATTTCTACATTTAAATGCTTATAAATTTTTATGCAGTTAATACTCAGGCTGAGAGAGAACAGTCTGCAGCCACACCAGCATGCAAATACTCCCATGGACCCACTACGTCCATCTGAAATATGATATAAAATGAACATAAAAATATTGTTCTGGGAACACTGTGAAGGTGCACCTCAGCTTCATGGTAATTCCCTTTGGCAGTTCTTACAAAAACATCCGAAAAAATACATAACACAACATAGGCGACAAATAATGTCTACAAAAACCGACTATACGTGGAGAATTGGACTAAAAAACACCATCTAAGCTGACCTTCACAGCTTAAACAGAAGAAAGGACAAACTGAGTTTCCATACAGATATAACGGATAGAAAAGTTTTTTTTAACCTGTGCACACATTCAGAAATCTCTTGTCAGCCTTGTCAGTCAATAACTCTAGAAAATCATTAAAATAAACTATATTCTACATGGCAAAATAAAGTCCTGTGCATTAAGTTATTCCCGAGTAAAGGTAAATGCAAAAAATGTGGTAAAAACATGAACAACAGCTTCATAGATGCAGATAGTTAATAGCTGTGTTTGTACAATTTCCTTTGACTCTGTGATGATACATCTTTATAGAAAACAAAAGTACAACAGATGACCATGACAGGATCCACCATGATTTTCTGTGGATTAAAATATAAAACAAAAAAAGGGAAATGTCTCTTTCTGCACCTAAAATCCATTTTAACAGATTTAGACAGTTGTTCATTTAAATGTAGAAACTACACTACAGTGAAATATGACAATAAAAACCTTGAATTTTTAAATGAACTCTTGTAGCTCTGCTTAAAAGTGTGAGTCACATACACAGTTTAGTATCAACATGACTTAAAACACAAAGGACTGAATAACAAACACGGGTTCAGAGGAGTGTCTGTGAACATCCATTGATAATACAGCCGAGCAATTGTGAACACAGGCGTAGACAAGCTTGTATATATACAGAATCAATGCACTTAAATAATTTAAGCATAGTTGTCTCATAAAAGATGAATAAAACATCGGGGCAGACAAGTCTTTGATTAGTATGGTCACTATGACTGCAGGACAGGCACAGATGAACATTTGATGAAGATCAGATCATCGCCCTCTTTCCTCACTCTGCAGAAGCTCAGCAAAAGAAAAGCTGGCGTCTCTTGGCCAGTAAACAGTACACTTTTACATTTCTTCTACCTCCTGACACATTGACACCTCTCTCACACCCCCACCATGAATTATATATCATCTGTGCAAACGGCGAGAGTCCAATTCTCCCTTGAAATGTTGGGGCAAGTTGTCTGGCAAGCGCCTGAGCCCGCTGACAGGACCGGCTCTTTTCCTTTGCAACTTCACAACGACAAAAATGTTGAGCCCTATTTAAAGATGGAACAAAAGGGAACAAAGACAGAGAAAACAAAAGGGGGGTAAAATGAGATTTCTGTCAAAAAATTATCGAAACCAGGCAAAGATCAAAGACGATTGGAGAATTTCCTCCAGCGCCAACCATTACGCCGAGGAACAAGAGGCACAACAAAAGAATATGAGGCAAAAGAAAACAAATACAGAGGGAATATGGAAGAAGCCCCATGTGGCCTTATTATAAGGGCTACACCGCAGGTAACTATATTCTTTAACAGCAGTGCTTTATAAATTCTGTCATCTTGTTAAGACTGTCAGGACCACTGACCCTCCCTTCCCCTCTAACTGGGCAACTGGCATTTTGAAGCTCATTCTTTTAACCACAGCTGTCTGATTGCTTTGGTTGAGCACATAATCCAAACGGCTTGTCTCAGCTAATTGTTTGTGCTCCTTCCTCCAGCAGACACAGGGCCGAGGATGAGAGCGGGAGCTTCACTTATGATGGAGAGAGGGCAAAAGGGTGCCGGGATCCTATAGCGCTCATTATATCTCCCACTGTCTCTTTGTTGTGTTTCATATTCACCAGTCCTCAGACTGCGATGCAAACAGCGCTCCCACTTAGTCATCACGCCCGAGGGATGTTAAGAGCAAGGGTCCCACTTTCGCTGTTGTCACAACTCGCCTATGTTAATGTTTATAATGAGGAATGAGCCAGATCATAGCGAAAAGTCGTGAAGCTAAATGATCAGATACAAGCTGAACTGTGACATTTTGTGCTCCATTTAAACATTTAACAACAATCATTTGGGAGTATGAAACACCAGCGCTGAGTCTGAGGCCTCCAACCTCAACGCTTTGAGAAACTGTCTGCAATCTCTCTTTCAGAGAATGTCCTCTCTTTTTTTGTGCTTTAGTGCCACAGTAGAAATCAACTGTTATCTTTGACTGTCCCGGCCCCGGCTTCTGAAGTACTGGAGGACGAAGCGAGACTGATTGTCAGAGGTCGAAAGGCTAGGTCAAAGCTAGCACATTCGTCAGACAAAATGCTATTTTTGTTTCCTGTGCGGTTGAGGAGCAAGAGGGGTGGGGTGGGGTGGAGGAGGGGGGGTGCAGCCTGCTCTCTCATTACCAGCGCTATCTCAGTAGTCCCTGCCAACCCCCCTATTACAGCACTTTTCTCTCCGGGGCTGATTCAAGCTTGGCTCCCTGTTTTCCTCTCAATGCACAACACCTACGTTTACAACTATTCCCTATGAGTTATCTTATACATCGTTTATGTGTGTGTGCATGGTGTTTGTGTACAGGTGTAGTCAGGGCTGATGTCCAACACTGATACTCAACCTAAAGACTGTTAACTGCCACAGTTGCCCGGTGTGAGAAATGTACATGCATCAATGCGAGTGCTTTGGCCATATTTCTGCATAAGTTGCAGATACACACCGCATAACACGCCTGCTTCGTGTCATACTAACTGGAGTTCAAAGAAAAACAAAATTATCTATTGATGCTTTTAGGTTATCTAGAAAGCGAATTGGTGCTCATCATTTTATAACCCTTAGAAAAAGTTGAGCCAAGGCCATCGTTAAGAGGGGCTTCACCGTCACAGTAATCACATCTGCACAAAAGGACTTTGACTATCTTTAACTCTAACAAACTGTGCGCTCCCCACTGTGTAAAGTATGGACAGTGGAAGACAGGGACAGTCATCTAATGCTGAAGGGACGTCAAAAAGGAGTTCACAGCAATGAATAAAATCTACAGCACCTTTTGTATCACTTCAGTAAATTATGTGTATTGGTGTGCTGTTTGCGTCTATTCACCTCAGATACATAATTCAACTGAGAGCAGAAAAATGTCTTCAGCTAAAATCATCCCTAACTGCGTTGAAAGTCTTTGCCATAATTTAGAAGTGCTGTGAATAAAGAGGTCAGAAACTGCTACAGGAGTCTGTCAGGAGTTAATGAAATCGTCTGATGTGACCCACCCTGTATTTTTAGGAACTGCTCTAGTCTAAACGCAGCTGTCATTCTTTAACAAGAGAGGTGAGAGGGGACAAACAAGCTCCCCTATTACTGCTCTGCCGCACGTTCCACTATGGGAGTCCATAAACCACTGTCTCAATTGCCTTTTCAGTGAGTCACACTGATAATTACTCCACTGGAGGTAGGGAGATTTAGACTCTATGAGATCTGGTAATTATGAAGGTGGTCAAAGGAAGGTCATTTTTACTCTACGGATTAGATCGGAGCACGCGCACACTGATGAAGTGGATAACATCACTGTTTCTGCACTCATTTCTTTAGCTCGCTGTTAACTCTCATCACCACTGGTCACTCCCTATCACATATGATCAATCTGTTAATAATGTTTTGTGATTAATTCTTTAGTCTGGAAACTGTGACAAAGTTACCAGACTCAAAACTGATTTCTTCATCCATTTATTATAATAGTCCTGCATTGAAAATGTCCCCTGTAAGAACTATAATGTTTCTATATATATTACAGTACATTCTTGGATCATAATTGCTGATACATTTATGGATAAGTAGTATTTTACTGTAGTATTGGTCAAGGTGGACCTATTTTTTACTCTACAGCAGTTGGGTAGTTTAATCTATAGATAAATGCAGTGGATTAAAAACCAGAATATTTATCACTGAAATGTGGTGAAAAAGAAGTACAAAGTTAACATGAGCTGGACATACTCTACGAATATTTGGATTTGCATGAATTTGATTAAATGTACTTTGTTTCTTTCCACCTATGCTCGTCACTTAAAAAATAATTATTTGATCTACTCTGTGTCTTGTTTCACACACCTTAAGTAAAGTTGGAATTTCATCAGCTACAGATAAAACAGAAAATCAAACAACCTTGGACACATAATTGTGTCACTTTCTTTTTACCAACAAGGAATGCAGAATAGATTCCTACCTTGGCTGTGGCTGGAATAAACATTTGGAAAATGAAACCTTCAAGAATTAAGAACTACTGAATAAAAACATTAGTCAGGGCCACAACAGGCAATTTCAGTATTTCAGTCCTGCTGCAGGAGGAGCTCAGAGACTATAGACAAAAAATATATATATCCATACACACGCACACATATACACATATATAGGCAGTTAAGATTTGAGAGGAGTCGTGGAGCCACAGGATTTTAGAGACTAAACCACATCACTTGCAGGGATCCACAGATAATGCTTTCACTTTGTGATGCAAGGCAATATCAAGCTGTGTTGTAGAATTCTCACTCTGAGGGAAGCATTTCAAAGAATCAAATCCTCTCCATGGAGATGTTACACATACAAGAAAATCCCTGTGCACTCGATAATGTTGCCCTTTTGGTGTTGCTTACGCTAGGTTATTGATTTCCAAAGTGTGGTCCAGGGGCCTCAAAGGGCCCCTGAGAGAGTTCCAGGGGGTCCCAAGCAAAGTGAGCTCTAGATTACTTTCACTACATTTCATTCCTTTGAGAGACTGTGTAACAATCATTGTTTTGATTGTTCCTTTTTCTCCCTTTAATACTGACCTGAGGTGCCAAATCATGTGCTGGGAGCAGGTTTCCTTTCAACTAAAGACTGCACACATTTATTTTATTACTTAGTTTTCAATATCTAAATATTCCTATAATCTATATTGTTTCATAAAAACACTTTTTAAAAATCATATTAACAACTAAAACCAGCTACATCTCTTGTATATATATTGAGAAATTTTCCCCTGCTTTTGGACACTGAGGAGTTTCACTGCTATTTCAAATGCCACACAATGTGTAATACTGCAGTGCCCAGTAAGGGGTCCCTCGCTTTTGTCCTTCAGAGTCCAGAAGGTGTTGGATCCCCCCCAGACCCCCACTGCCTTCTCTCTCTTCTTAAAAAAAGCGTCTGTCTGCTTGGCAGGACAGACTGGGTTATTACAGCGTGTTCATGGTCCCATCATGTGTCGTCAGACCAAAGCGGAGGCCGCGAGTAAAAGCCTCATGCAAAATTTATGTTCATGCGGCTGTTTCAGTGGGTGGAAAAATCAATATTGCGGGCCTGATGCACGGAGATGACTGAGTGCTCTCTGACTGACAGTAAAAGCTGAGAGAGATTGAGGGGCTACATTTACTGCTCTAGAAATGGAGTGGAGTGGAGTTACCCTAATAGTCTAGTTCACCTTAAATTTGAATTTCATTGTGGATTATTTTGGTGATAACTTGGATATTGAGGGCTTGAAGAAATTATGCCATTAGAGAAAACGAGAACGAACGAAGAATAAGCAAAGCTTGTTTTCAAACCATATAAAACACATCTTGCATTGTGGTTTCTGAACAGCTACAGCATTGTATATTATGAGGTTATTAAGCCTTCCCTTCCTCTCCAACTTACACAGATATAAAATGATTGTAGAATAATCAAAAGACAATGTGGGTATGAGGAGGACATCATAGGGCTTTTGTTCTATGCTGCTTCGCTTACATATGCTTTTGATAGCGTGCCACATACCCACAGTGCATTTGGGGAGGAATGTGAGAAGAGAGCGAAAGAAAGTGAGAAAAAGAAATTCAGTGGGATGAAATAACCCCAAACAATGGGATTTGCTTTCCATTCTTCTGCCTCCATCTTCTGTCTTTAATTATTCCCTTTGGTTGTCTGAGGGAGCGTGTAAGCACTTTCACACAGCACAACATGCCCAGCAGCACAACACTGTCTGCCTTAGTGATGTGGAGACTTCTGAGTGACACTGAGCCTCTTGTGATTATTAATGCTGTTTAATACAACACAGAGCAGCCACTATGATTGAGGGAAAAAACAGATTTCAAAATGCATGCATTCAAAATGCAATGTGAATGGAATTATGTACTACATGAGCACTGCACTTGAGATATACCCCCCACTCCCACTACATAAACAATGTGTACACCATGAAATGAAGGCTAATGTTTTGTAGATGCAACATAGAAAATGTGTATTTGATAACAAGTACCAAGTGCACTCTATTTTGTACACAGCGTTTAATGGAACCTCAGCTGATCCTGGTGGGATCCTTTGTGCCGGTTTAGTAGTTTCTTCCTGAATCGCATATGAGATATTTGAGAGCCCAGAACGATGTATGATGAATGAAGTAGCATGCTACTTATACGCTTATCGTGCTCACTGACTAGCAACAGGTTCAGCAAAGGGCAGCGGCAGTAAATGAAATTCCACACCGGGACAATATATCATCAAAAGAAATGTATGCACCCGAAACTTACAAGCCTTCTTCAGATGCGGACAAGGTGCCTGACGGGGCTGGGGGAGGGGGTGAGGATGGGATAGCGGAGGGGGGAGAAAAAAAAGGCTGGGGAAGTGAGAGAATAGTGGGGGAGGGTTTTTTTTGCTGGATGGGTGAGGAGCAAGCAAGGGGAAGCAGCAGATTTTGTTGAATCAGTTCTATTTTCATACTGGCTGATCTGTGTCTTTTAACCATTTCACTGCAGCTGGAAAATGAAAGTACCAGGGCTAATTTCACAGTGAGAGCTCACTGAACAAAACCCCCCACGGTCTGTGGAAAAAGGTGCTAAGTCTACTTTGTCATTGTGAATTACGGCGGTGTAATTCAGGAAACAGGCTGGTGTGTATGAGAGAGAAAAGCAGAAAATATGTGCAAAAAGAAAAGCCCCCTTTTTCCCTCTTTTCTTATGATCTCTAAGTAACAGATATCTCTCTCCAAACATGCCGTCCTGTACTGATACCACAGGATCCATCTGTGATGTGTCTGCAGTTAGTCCAGAAATAGCACCCACGGGACCTACACACTCCTCAGGCCTCCTGCGGGACCTTTTAAGCTGCACTGATACTGATAAAAGCCCCCACAAATCTGGCCCCCAGATACCTCGGCCATTAATTAAGGTAATTAGGCCCTGGTCAGCAATTAGTAACCACAGATAGCTTTTAGCAGCGGCTAAGACGTCCCCGCTGGTGAGGGGTTTGGTTCCATACCATCTGCTGACAAATGTCACCACGGACTCTTTGGTTTCACACACAGGGAACTGGAGAGCTGTGTTTAAAAATGACCTCTGTGTGATCCAGGCTGGCTCCCAGACTCCCACAGCTTCTCTGCTGCTGCTGCTGCTGCAGGATCACTTTGTTTGTTCTTCTCACTTCTTTGGTTCTTTTCTCTTTCAAACATGGAAGAGCAAGCTCTATGAAAATCCATACACGTTGTACACGGCCAGAGTGGGAATAGGAAACGTTCACTGCACAAGGTATTGATCATAATTAGAACATCTGGGCTGAG
The DNA here is from genome assembly GCF_001640805.2 of Lates calcarifer. Lineage (NCBI taxonomy): Eukaryota > Metazoa > Chordata > Actinopteri > Centropomidae > Lates > Lates calcarifer. The sequence continues at coordinate 14,621,759 of NC_066856.1, read as the reverse complement.
TGTAAGTAGTATGGATTAGAGTGTAATGCTACATTGATTTGCTTGTATTATTCAGTCCACGATAGATCCATATTGATGATGTGTTATTTTACATTATGATCTTATTTAAAGTTGGATTGAAATTGAGGATAAATTTAAATAATGCTGCAAGTTTTCACTGATTCAATATGTGTCCTATACTCTAGGTTGATTATCTACATTTTTTTCATTAACATCAATTTAAAGTCAATGTGATATGTGAATTTGCAGGAAATCATGAACAAAAACAAATACCTACCTGAGACACATCCACAGATGTCGCATTTTGTATTAATATCAAAATACAACCATGTGTGTATTTCATTCTGTGCTAAAGGTATGTGATATACTACAGTGCTCTGACGAGAACACACAGATAAAAACAGACTGAATACACACATTCAACCTCGGAGGACAGATCATGCAATAACTCACATTACCGGGGAACAGGAAATAAAGGATGCAGCTGTGCTACTTTACACAATTCCACATTTGAAGCAATTGGTGATAACACCATTTTCATTCCAGTTCAGTCCCATAAAATTACCATTAACATTACAACTCATGCAGAACACAGATAAATGTAAAATGTCACCCAGTTCTGCCAGGCGGGAATTCCAGTTCCACAAGATTACCATCTCTGTCTGCTCTCTCCCACTGCACCTTGTCTAATATTTCATTTACAACATTTCATAAGTTCATTTTCCCCTCACTGACCATGTAAATCACAAATCAATTTTCATTTAAAATGCTTGACTACAGATTGTTGCTGAAAGCTTCTGAATTGCACCTCAGCAATATGGCAGACCTTTAGCAAATCTTTCGGAAACAGTCTGGCCGGAAAAAGGGAGGGGAAAAAAGTGAGATGTAATTTCTACAAAACAACTCCGGGGCCAAGTGGTCAAGGCATTTACTGGAAGCATTTTACAAGTGTTGAAATATCATGAAAACAATACACTATTATGTATTGTAATTTATATCACACTCAATACCCCTGATTTATTGAAACCTCAGACTTGTGGTCGACTGGTCAATTCATTCGGAAGAATAAGTTGATTATGTGGTGATGAAAAGATGAATTCTATTGATTGTGCATAATTTATGGGGACACTTAATCAATGTGTGTGTCAATCTTAAATTCTTAATATTCATTCAGGATATCAGGGTACAGTGTATTTTAGAAAAGGTTCAGATATTTGAGGTTTAATTACAAAAACACCCACATAATTTGTAATATTTTGAAATGATAAACTGTTAATTTGGTTGAATGGACACAATAATATGCATGTCTTACATTTAAAAACTTAATTACACCAGGCAGAGGGCAATCTGTTGTAGCTCAGGAGCTGAGGGAATCGAAAACAGCTGGATTAAAATGGAATAATTTAGGCATGTTTCTAATTATTCATGAAGCTAATTCTAAAAACTGTCATACTGGAATTCAAACTGCTAATTCAGAAAACTATGCTCCGCTAATACATTTCTACTACAAAAACCCATTTGAATAAATGCATTACACTCTGTGCATACACAGTGCAGACAGACACAGTGTGTAATGTGGATAGACTGTCTTGTTGGCTGTGTGTTTATGGCAGGAGGTTTGCAAAAAGCCTCCCTCAGTGTTTACCAGTGAGGGCAGATGTCAGGGTTTGCTGTGGAGGAGCAGACACAGCCACATCTGATTAACAATATTATTGTCCTCCTCCATACCGCCATAAAGACTCATCCTCTTCTCCCTCCCCACCTCTTTTTCTTTTCTTTTCTTTCTATTTCAGGCTCTGGCAGCGTGCTGTCCTGTGGCATGGCTGAGCCAGAGTGACACTGCCACCATCCACAGAAACAAAACATGAGTCAAGAGCCAGCAGGTTAAGACAAACAGCACCACGGTTTCTTACCAGTCACAAAACGTAAGAATATCTCAGGTTACATATATTAAAAAAATCCATACTTTACATTCAGATACACTGTGAATCATTTGTACTGTTATTTTTGTGCAATTATGAAATATGTGTAACTTGAATTCAGAACAAATCATTAGCATGTCTGCAACAAGTGAAACACCAGGGGGTAAAATTTACTCACATCTCAGCTTCAAAAAAAGATATCAGAGTATAAATCATAAGTCTCGTGGGAGTGTGTCTGTTCGTCTTCATATGTGCATGTACAGTAAACCTGCGCATCAGCCTGACTGTAAATTTGCGTGTTTGATTCTAACCCTCCCGTCGCTCCTCTGTACATTTTGATTGGTGATTTTTTTTATCTCATCTCTCCCATCGCCAAACTGTCACAAAGGCAGTAACCCCACACGTTTCCAAGCTGCTTATTGAAGACAAACAATAAACCGCTGGCAGATATCAATGGCAGAGAGGAGAATCCTGGTGCCATATCTGCTGGGACTGCCTAGCGAACCTGCCTCTGCCTGCGCTTCATCTCCAGCAGCACCTCTCACTCTCAATTATTTGGCTGCTGTCACAACAAATCAATCAAATTACCGCTCCAGGACTGTGTGCAGCTGCTCCTATTGCACCGCTAGTTGCATTAGCTTTGAAATGTATGAGGTCTACATTTTATCACTGTTATTTATTTAATGCAGCTCTCTCCCCTGCGAGTCATCTTACAACCACAGCAAAGTTAAATCATTAAAGGACGACGTGGAATACATACTGCTTGAGAACACTTCAAATTAAACAGCGATAAGGGAGAAGGGATGGGTTTGGCCTCTATTGTGTTAAGATGGCAGATGTTGATGTGAGGAAATATGGACTTCTTGCACTGGGTCCTCTTAATGTACTCCTCTGCTGGACTGAATGTGCACACAAACAATAGCTTATTTCTTTTCTTATCCCAAAAATCATTCAACAAATATACACACACGAGGAAAGGAATCCCACAATGAGCAACTAGTGTGGCTATAACAAGCCCGAAAAGGATGTTTGAAGTTCTCTCACTCCGATAATGTAACGGGTAAAGGGACACAGAGGCATTCCCACAGCAGACAGAGGTTAAGTCAGTGGCCCGGCCCGGTGAGCTAACCTCTTAAAGGAGCAGCAGTCAGCTGAGGCAGAAGAGATGCAGTCTGACGTGTCTAACTAGTGTGGAAACATTTGGCTCTTCCCTCAGGAGCCCACCCTTTGGTGGTGTAATGAGCAGAGTGATTTCCCTAATTTGTATCATGCCAACACCCGCAACCTTGCGAACGACACTGCTGAGCATTTTCATCAAAACAGCAGACATGCCTTTGATTGGCACTGACACTGGGTCTCATTACTGCAGGTGAGTGGGATGCCGACCTTTATCAGGAAGCCTGAGTGCTGTTTTGTGTTTCCTGCGGACGAGTACAGAGGAACAATGCTCTCACCTCACCATTAGAACTCAGCTCTCTGATGTGATGCGCTGCCTGGCTTTCTGCTGAGAGCAAATAAGATGGGATATGCTTATTAATATGAAAGAGCTCCAGTAAACTAGCTTCTTGCATTACCTTTGAGTGAGTCACAGAGAAGAGGAGTAGACAGATGAGACTTTGTTCTGCTTCCTCCCATTGAGCATTACATGTACAGTGCTTTGATACAACTACTTTTACAAGTATGGTAATCATGCTTTGCTTGTTATAAAATCATGTGAAATGAAAACCTATTAAAAATGCAGCCGCAAGTTAGCACCACATCTACAAACAAAAATCTGTAGATGTTTTGTCTGCATCAGTCATACATACTTGTGTTAAAATTGTGAAAATCATGTATGATTTTTTTATCCATATGAGCTGTCATATTTACAGACCTCTAGCATGACCCAACCTAGTTTTTGCCTCTGTGAAGTCAGCTAGAATTGTGTGCACTCTGTCACAAAAGATAACTTTCTCCCTTGTTTAGTTTCATTGGGAATTTGTTTTTACTGCATGTTTGCAGGCATAAATCATTCTGACAAATAACCAGTTACACTGGTGCTTGTGTTTACTGAGTCTGCCACAAGATGCTGCTCAGTTTTATTTAAGCAACCGCTCCAACTTTATAGCACAACCCCATTACAGTGATAGTTATTCATCACAGTCTGAGGGAGCTGCCCTCCTAAAGCTCACAGCGGTCCAGCCGGTTCCCTTCTGTCAACATTCATTCTTACAGAGCCAGCTTTGATTAGCACCATCAAAACGTATGATCAAAGATGCTGTTGTCACTGCCTGTTCTGATTTTGTCTTTTCATTTAAGGCTCATTAAGGCTGAATAAAAAATGGAGCTAATATGCAAAAACGATTTGGTCTGAAATAACTAAATCTGACCTAATATCACTACTAAACACTGTATTTTAATAAAGGGTAAAAAGTCTGAAGACTACAAGGCTACCAGCACGCTGACTCTCATTTTAAGTACACAATTCCTCCATCCTCAACCACCCACTCCCCAAGACAAACAGCCTTATTAGTTGGTCATTAGCCGCCTCATTACATTTAAATACAGCCATTGGCTGGGCTCCTCCTGGAGTCTCATTACTGTGCCTCACAGTTGTCTTGTGTCTGATCTGACGCTAATTAGCTAGCAGCGTGAGTGCTGTAAAGCACACTTGCTCCTGAGGTCGTGAAATGAGCTGACTGCTCCCCGGCGACAGTGTGACGCTGTATTATATGTGTGATTAATCAGGCCTGGAGACCCAGAGGGGCTGGGAGGGGAAGCGAGGGGGAGGCGGGGGCAGAGGCCAGAGTTGCAGTTGTCTGACAGAGGTGCTGTGCCAGCAGGCCTCATTCAGAGAAGCTGTGATCAACTCAGACAGGGGAGAGTGGAAGAGCGCCGTGTGGCCAGAGGGGCCCGGACACAGTCAAGACATTTAGCTTCACTCGTGACTTGTGTCACTTTCTCTCCATGGAGGTCCCTTCAATGCATCCCCTTCAGATAAGAGGACGTGCGAACAGGCAGTCTGTCAGTCCACACGCTTAAAAAAAGATCTGCCACAGAGGCATTTCTCCACAACAGTTTTTTTTTTTTTCACTATCTCTCATGGATGGGGAATTTTATCAGGACATTGGATTCCAGACTGTCTGTTGGTTTGTTTGGCAGTGAACAATGAGGATGACTGAGAGGTGTTTGTTTTGGCATTCTGACACCCTGACAATGTGTTTGTCGATCAGTTCATCAGATCACTGAAGCCTTTGGGTTGTCCCTCACGCACCAGGAGGAAGATCTGTTGAAGTGTGAGTCAGACGGGCCTGCTGGGCCCATTATCGTCCACTACTGACGGATACATTGAAGGGCTCGCTGGATAGATGCAGGTTTATTAAAAGCTCTGCCCACAGCGATGGCTGCTGTTATTTATGCATGTTTGTGTCCATTAGGCTTCTACCTCCACATTTCCTCACTCAGGGCATCTGTCCATCCATTTCCCCACATGAAGGGAGCCTTCCCTGCACTTTGTGCTGCACCGGCATTATTGTAATCTCCATCCTAAAAACACACTGCTTTACATGTAGCCTGGCATCTTTTTACATTAGTGCAGCTCTCTCATCCAAGATTTATGACTGACTGTTTCCCCATCCATCCCTCAATCTAATGGTATAAAAGAGACAATGTTTTAAACATTAAAATGAAAACCATTTACAACTATGATCAAAAAGAGAACACTTGGGCATTAAAGTTTAAAAGGCAAGGATAAGTACAGCCATGTGGATGGACAGATGAGGTGGAAAAGAGATAAAAAAAGTGAAGTACAGTGCACTCTTATGCACAGAAAAGAGGCATAAAGTGCTTTTGCGCTGCACTGCAAAACGTTGACCTGTAATTAATATGGTTGTTCCTCCGGGCAAGTTGAGGATAGCAGCTTTTTGGGATACAAACCCCTGAAGTATTCTTACCTGCTTGGAAGCTTTGTAAAGCATTTTTATTAAAGAGAAAACAAAAAACTGTTTCATGTCATACAGTTGAAGTAACAAACTCTTATTGGGAGCAAATTTCGTTGTATTTATTGCTAATACTTCCTGGTAAATGTGGTGTCTTGTGTTCTATGAATCATCATGTAAAATACAGAAAAATAGATTTAAAATGTTGATGTTTGTTTAGAACGTCCATCGGTTTACTAGAGTACCTGAAGTATTTTCTGTTTTCCTCCTGGAATATCAGGTTGACCTTGTTTTGTCATACAAGCCAGTCTAGTTGGCCCTTTTTTCTTACCTTGCAGGTTCTGGAGGGGGAGCGTCATGATGCCCCCCGCAGCAGCAGCAGCCACCAGGCTCTGGATGTTGGCCGTGGGCAAGGAGAGGACCAGGCCTTGCTGCCCACCCAGGTGTCCGCCTGCGTTGAAAGGAATGAGGATGGGCTGGTTCATGCCCGGTGCCGCCCCGGACATCACGCCACCTACTGCGTTGGCCAGCTGCTGCGCCACCAGGAGAGACTGCAAAACATACAGAAAACACACATGCACAGACACATCCATAGTATCACTGGAGATAAATTTTCATTTTAAATATGTTTCATATCATTAGTTGTGTTAAACAAGGCATTTAAAAAAAAGTCTTTATTAATTGCACTTAATTGTGTTCCACCTGGACATTTCTGTGACTGTATGTTCCCCTCATAATGTCAGCTAAACACTGTATGTAATCTGATTACTTACAGTTGCTTATCTTGGGGTAGAAACGTTCACCCATCACCTATTTTAAACACACACCCAAACTGTCACTTAATACTGTAAATTAAAGTCTAAAATGTGTTTACTTTAAAATTTGGTCAAACCTCTGACGTTTTGAAAGTATCTGTAATTAAAATACAATATTATTATTTTAGGTAATGAAGGATGTAAAAGTAACACTTTTTTCTCTTTGGCATACACAACACCATTAATGTTATATACCCTGTGCAACTCAAACCTACTGTATGTGTAGTATGGATCCAGGTGGATAAAACCCATTTTACAATATTTATAAGGATATATTCAAATAGTGACGTATATAATGGTGTGGAAAACAAATTGAATATCAACTAAAATAATATAACTGATGAACTGTGTTCCACTATTAAGGATTACATGACAGCAACACCTCATATGTGTTAAATAAAACCATTAATGGCTAATTGTGCTAGTTATTAATTACAGCTTGCTCAGAATCACTGGCTAAAACACCTGAATTTTGCACAACATGATTAGATTCCTCTGTCGTCCATTAATATTTAATTACTGCTCCTACTTGTTGTAGGTAAAATACAGAATTAGGACATCACATGCAACTGATGAATGCACACACACTATTTTACATCCTGTGATGTTTAATTGAGACAAGTGAAGGAGTGAAGCAGATGTCACCAACTCGACTGTATGACTAATCAGTGTGTTTTGATGAATGCAGTTGTTTTTGCAGCTGAATTCTGCGCTTTGCTGTGTCACAGACTGACAGTCAAAACACACTGCCGTTGGTACTGACACAGATCAAATCCAATCTTTGTGAAAAGAGCTGAGAACTTTTCTCTCACAGAGATGCAGAGTGTTTTATGTTTTATCTCATTGAACAAATCCCTGGTACCACAGAAATGTGCCTGAAATACACAGTACTATTCAGAAAAAAAAAGTGGCAGTACTTTACTCTTTTGATGGGGGATATAACACATCACTCTCATCTCTTCATGTATCCATTCATTCATATTAGTTAAAGAGGAATCGGGGCAGTCATACCCATAGAGGAAAAGATATGTTATCAGAAGTATCGCTCTGAGATATTTTGCACAGTAGAAGATCTCTTCAAATGCATTTTCCGAGGAAGTGGGTTTGGAAATACACCAACACATTTTTCATCGAGAGCTTTGAGCCAGAAGTGGGAAGGTTTGTACCGTGGCTGAAATCTCCATGAATACACTGGGAATGACATCTTACATTTCATTCATTCTCATAAAACCTTTTTTCAAATTATGTCAGTGCTGTAGCATGTCAAACTGAATTTGCACAGGAGGTACGAGACAGGAGATGCTGAAGATGCTGCAAAATCTGACAAAATTACTCTTTAAACGTTGAATTGAATTGTTTGGAATAAAACTGATAATAAAACTACATTGTCAGCTTGTGTTGTGTCCACAGTAAAGCAGCCTTTAGACGTTGCTAGGTAAGCCTGGCTGCACTGTGTTGACTCCTCCACTGTGACTTAAGTTCACAAGCCTTTAACTCCAATTGTCAGCTATCTGCTTCTGTTTTGCATGGTGTGTCTGCAGCTTGCACAGGATGCAGAGCGGGCTGACTGGTGCGAAGGAGCCCACCGTACTCCCGAGCCCTGGTGCTCCTAGGTGACAGGCGTGTCACTGTGATAACCCTGCATGGTTCAAGAACGCCTGCGCCCCGCTCCGACACACACATGCGATCACAGTTTAAGAGGTATGAGGTCACGTGGGTTTAACGCCACAAAGCACGGAGAGATCTCAGGGCGAAATATCTGCACTGAAAGACAAACGAATACCTGTTTGTGTTTCTAGGCTGTTAAAGGGGAAAAAAGCACTGAGAGGTGATTGTTGTTGGCAGGAGTAATCACAAACACTGTATAGGATTCCTCTTTCTCAACATTTGCTTTGATACACAACAACAGTGCATAACCAATGACAATATCTGACGCTTCTGAGAGCATTCAAAATGACATTTGCCATTAACTTTAAAAAATGAATTAATAATTCGGTAGCTCAAAGAATCCTCAAAGGACAATAACAAAGGCGATGCATTTGTTAGCTCCAAGTGACATATGTTTAATCTTGCGTTTTAAACTAAATTTAATCTTGAATCGAAGCAGTATATAATCAAAGACACTCTTTGAACATTTCATCTCTGAGCCAAACAAAATGAGATTGCCAGGCTTGACAGCAAAGACAGCCTCACATAGAAGGGAATAACATTAAAAGACAATTCTACAATTATCAGATGTAGCCCTGATTTATTTATCATTACAGGCAGCTTTGGAGAACCAGGCAGCTGTTAGACACAGAGCTGCCGAGAGAAAGCACTTTGGAGATTTTTTTTTCTTTAAAGCACGCTCTTGGTCTTTAGGCTGTTTGTTGTGCCAGTTTAAGACTGATTATAATCTCCATCTGAGGTGAGATCACTGTACATGCTCATATCAAAATCAGAGATATGAATAAATTTAGCATCAACATAATTAGCTCACCTCTACAGCCACACAACAAGCTTTTACTACAAGATTCCCCAGCATCACTCAGCTAGATTTTACAAGTACTTCGTCTTCTGGCTTTTCGCCTGATACTCTCACTCCCCCTCGCCATAGGTGCTGTTGGAAAGCTGCTGTACAGTGCTTGGCAGGCCTGACAGCTGAGTGTTGAGAAGTGGTCTCCTAGGGGCCACACAGACGCACAGAACTGGGTGTGTGTTGGGCTCTGGTTGGGGAAGCAGCCCCACTCAGGACTGGATGTGGTACCCAGCCTCTCTGCCCATCAGGGGAGAATAGGCCCTTCTGTCTGCTTGGCAGCTCTGGCACTGAGAAATTGCCCATAATCACCCAGATAGCAGACTTTTGTCATCCTAACTGCGAGTGGGAAACAGAAGGAAGGTGGATTCATGTTGGGTAAACTACCATCGGATAATGGTTGTTCGAACAATATCCGGCTCTGGAGCGAGAATCTATCAAAACATATTGATCCTGGAACAAGAGAATTGGGTATGGCATGCGGAGCGCCTTTGTTTCTGAAAAGTGTTAGCTTCACAGAGACTGTACTGACAGCATTAATATATTAGATGGTGACTGTTGAGAGCCGCCTGCTGAGGCTCAGACTCTAACTGCTGGCTGCTCGAGATGCTTCCCCTTTTGTGTTTATTTCTTATCTATTACCAAAACAGTGGCTCTGACCAGTGAGGGTACGTGTAATCAGAAAAGTGCTTTTAATTAAGCTCATTCTTTATCTCCACTCGTGGCAGATTGACTCTTTCACCAGGGATTTCTCACCCTGCAAACCTACTCAACAAAACTGAACAGCTTTCCTCCTCTCATGTTTCCTCTTTTGTTTATCTTGATGAGGATTGACTGTCATTGAGTAACACTGTGTGCAGGGAGAATGGCCTTATTAAAGAGGGTGGAGAAAACCTGACACTCTTTGTGTGTGTGTGTGTGTGTGTGTGTGTGTGTGTGTGGTGCGGTGACATTGAGCAACACTAATGAGATAGATGTTCATTAAACATCGGCGAGCCACTAGGCCAATAAATCCAATCAGATAGGACAATGCCTGATTGAGCTATTAACAGGGCTGCAGGCTCAGGCTCTTTGCTCCCCTGCTTGTTTTGACAAGGCCTGTATTGTCAGCTCATTAGTGCCGCAACTCAATTACATTTGAAGATGATACGTGATGACAAATAAATTACAATTTCACATTTTAGCTGAAAAGGATTCTTGGTGCAGCGTTCACTGAAGGTGTTTTATGTCTCACACTGTGAGAATTTGATTAGAAGCAGAGTAACACATAAGTTGATTAGTGAAACTGTCATGCAAACACCTTATAGCTTTGATCAGAGTAAACATAACACGAATAGCAGAGCTGAGTTAGTCATCAGTCTTTTGAATTACTCTTAGTGTACATTGCTTACGTTTGGCTTGTTTATATTTTTATTCTACACACGTGCAATAATGATCATCGAATAAAAAAAGAGCAGCGAGGCTAGTAAAGGCAGAAAAACAACCATTTTCAGAGATCTGAAGTCAGTTAGAAAACACTGGAGACACAGGGAGCTGCTGAAGTAGTTCAAACCAACAAAAATACACTCAGAAGAACTGAGAAACCAATGAAAACCCAACAAGATATCCTGGTTTCCTCATTATTGGGAAAAGAGAGGATCCTCAGATACAAAAAGAATCATTTTATTACATGTGAAAAATGTGACAAAAAAGTGAATGTGTGGGTCATAGGGACTACTGTCAGCAAAACAATTAGACCATGTAATTTAAATACAATATTTTCTGCCACAGTTAGACAGTTAGTTTTACTTCAAATTTGAGATTTCTGTTTTGTATTCCCTCGTTTATGTCAACCAATCAGGATTTTGGAATTTTTGAAACTGACTGTTACTTATTTAGTCATGAATATTTAAAGGTGCTACATGGTGCTGTAAGTTTTTGCAATTGTTAGGCTGTTAGCATTCACAGCTGTTTACTTATAAGTCTAGAGGAAATGTTGCAAGCTCAGCATCAAACTTCACTCCTTTTCTCATCAAGAGCTTCTACTTCTATTTACTACTACTATCTATTTCTTTTTTTCTAATGAAGTTAGCATGCTAACCAGCTAGCCATAATACCACTTTGAGTGGTAGTGAGTCACTGAAGCGTCCAGTCTGCACTCAGTCAAACATAACAGGGTGGCAGTGGTGCTGCTGCTTAGATAGATAGATTATTTTATAAGTTGATCAGTTGTAAACTATGTAAATGTCTTAATCAGGCTATTAGTATTATCAGGGTGTTCACATCATCACTGGTTAAAAATGCAGTGTGTTTCAAGTTTGGGTTCCTCTCACTCACCTGTGGACCCAGTGGGTATCCTGGGTGAGACTGGCCCAGCTGACTCTGCTCTGAAGGACTGCTGCTGGCATCAGACTGGACTGAACCATCGCGAGCTCCTGAGACAGCAACAGAGATCCATGGAGGACAAGAGAAAACAAAGATTCCACCTTAGATCAACACAGTCAGCATAAGCAGATAAACACACAACACAGACCAAGCTGTGATTTTACAATACAGAGCGCTGAACACAGCTGAGGAGGGCAGTTGGGAAAGGAGGGGAATTTGTATTTAAGTGTTTTATCAATAACTGCTGTAGCGCTGAATAAATTACCAACCAGTGGAGAGGCTCATTGATGGGAGATGATGCATACTGGCGGGTCCCCGATGGCCTAGATTACCGCCGAGAGATAGAGCTCTACCACAAACGCTGGGGCCATATTATTCAGCCATTTACATCACTGAGTATCACTCATCTAAACCCACCCTCACCCCGCCTCCCCCTCTGTTCTGAGCCTGCAGCTACGAGACACAATTAGACCTGTTTGCTATGAGGGCAGAGTGGAGCGGAGCAGACAGGGACATGATAATAAGCTTGCTGATGGCTGCAGGGAAAATAAAGGACACCAACGATTGGATATCATAGCAATCCCTATCTCACAGGATCTCTCAGCAGCGTGCCGAGTGTGGACTGCTCTGAAAAGTCAGAAAAGGCTGCTTTGACCCTCACCCTTTGACCCCGATGATATCAAGATCGCACAACGCCTCACAGTTGACACAAAGGCTTGTGGAGTGCAAAGATGAGTAAATCTTGCAGAAAGAACTGCATGTTACTAAAAACAAGAATGTCTGAAAACTTGAACCTAAACTTGTGATTATGGACAAATATCTGAGGCTGACGGATAAAAGGCACTAAGGAAACATTCAGGTTTAAAGCAAGAATTCTGTGCTTTTATAATTCTTTACGCTCCAAAAACAATATGAAACAAATTGACAAACACAAGGTGTGATACTCGAAGCAACCTTGCACTGATTTTCATGAGACTTCAAATAAGAGAGTTGAAAAGATGTTTTAGTGGTTGGTTAAGAGGATGAATGTCTCTTGAATAAGTTGGTGGAGTGCTGCTGAAACAAAATCTTGTAAAACTATGTGGTATTACAAACAAAGACACCTGTTCTCTTAGTGACAAGCTTTACAGCTTGTGATCAGCCTTTAAGCAGAAATATTTAAGCTTTTTATTTGGAAACATATTTATTAAGTGATTGAGTAATTTGTTTTTGTCATGTATGGGATGTTTCCTTGTGTTACAAGGCTATTGTCAATAAAATCTGAGCAAACCACACCACACACAATCTGAGCAAACCCCCTCAACAGGACCCACACAGTCCTGATTTGTTCTGGATTAGCTTGTTTTCTTAGTGGGATTCTTTGAATAAATATTATGTGAAATAGTTTCATTTGAACTTCAACTTTAATTGTTGCTTATTTAGTCACAAGTAGTTCACGTGGTAAAGAAATAAGCGTTCAGGGGCTTTAGAGTAAATGCCCAAAATGAGGTGGAAGATGCTATTTTGTTCTGTTCCCTCAAATATCATGTATAAACTCCTACCTACAACTGAAATGAGGGATTTTAAAAATGCCTGAAACTAGTTGTTAAGTTAATTTACAGGCACAATACTGTAAAATTGACTTATCTATTTTAAAATCATCAATACAATCATTTTACAAAAAGGTTCTGTGCCATCTGTAATTTAATAAGCATGGGTCTGCTTTGAATATGTGATACAAACCTCTGACAAAAATTTAGTAAAACATCTTTTTAAATGTACTGGCTTCTTCATAAAACAGCTTTTACCTTGAATAAAGTGGATTTTGTAGATGAAGTCAGGCCAATCGTGTGGAAATGTGTTTGAAGGCCACATAACCTCATTAACCACACAATGTTGGTAATGAATTTTAAAAATGTAATCACATTTCCTCTATCAGATCGATTTTCTTAAATGGAATATCGCAGCTTTTAAATAAAGAATAAAGCCCTGATGTATTGTGTCTTTTTATTCATGGATGAATAGGTTGTTTTCTGTTAAACATACAGGGCATGCAGTGGTTTTCTAGTCCTTTTATAAAGGCTTCATACAAAATGCACTATTGAAAAGCCTCGCCAGCAAGATCTCATTGCCTGTCAAGTATATTTATGCATTACATTTTAAACTCCCCTCCGCCAACTAAAATCACTTCATCTTTACATAAAATCCAAATAATTGGTGAATGGCATGACCTAACAAATGAACCTCAAGCATTTGATGGTTGATGTGAAAGCCCAAGGGGAAGCCTGCTTTTCTAGCTGGTTTCTACCTCTGGCTGGCTGGCCCTGCTTCTCGATGAAGGTCCACATCCTCTCGCTTATCAGCCTCGCAACGCAGTGGATATTTTGACAAGCCAGTCTCTTTTCACCAATTATTTCACCCATTATGGATCATGGTTGTGCACAGCCCCACCCTGTGCACTCGGTTTCTGGAATTAAGATCAATCTGAACATACAGGAAAGACTTTGTGACTGCATCTGAGTCAATACAAAGCTACAGATAAAGAATACCATCATCATAATCTGTTGTATAATTTCACATTTATTTGGAGAACTGGAGAGTGCATATCATGAGGCCACAAATTCTTCTACAGGATTTCATCAGAGGCATTGTCTCTAAGCAGTTAATTCTCTCTTTAAATGTTATCAAATTAAAGTAATTTCTTTCCCCCAGACTTGAAACAGTTTGATTTTCATTTACAGCAACTCAAACTTTCCAACCATCTCAAAGGAAATTCTCTATATACAGCTGCCACGCTGTGATAACAATAACAAACCCAGCAGTGCAACAGAGAAACTTTTACTCCAGCGAATTATCCAGTTATCATCATAAAAAAAGCCAATTAAGCTAAATTAAGATTCCCGACTACAATGAAGGAATGAGACTTTATAACATCATCAATAAGCTCCAAAGAGTACGGCTCATGACTGTAGTTAAGATATTGGTTGTGAATAATGTATTCTATCTGATAAACAGTGTGGGAGACTTTCTGAATAACGATTCCTTGATGCCTTTCATTGCAGCATTTCACAATAACTTAGAAAGCTTCATCCCCTTGCAAATATCTGTAACGTTAACACATTTATCGCGGGGGAAAAAATCAATAATAAATAAATACACATGCACATCTTCCCCCAAAGGATTTGTGTAATTTCTTTAACAAAATTAAATAGCTGACAGGAGAAATGCCCAGGGAGTCAATCTTCAATTCTTTTTTATTACTAGAGTCTTTGTACATGTTTTGCTTTTCTTTTCTTTAAAAAAAATCTACTTATCCAATGTGAATGATTCTTAAATGGATTTCCAGATGGAGATTAGTACTGTACACAGGAAAAGAAGAAAAAAAAGAGAGAAAATATCTCGATCAAACCTTTACTAAAAAGAAAGTCCTTTGATGCCGTGATTATACGCAGGTCACACAATGGATAAAATGGAATGAATGGATGTATTGATGTGAGGAGAGATGAAAGCAGAGGCCAAATGGATGAAAGAACAGGCGACGCACATTCAACATAGCTTTACATTTATCTGAGACACTCAGGCTTCATCTCTTTTTTGAATTTCCTGAGCAATTTAATTGCTGTTGTAACAGCACTAGTGTACTTAAATCACATCTTCATTCAGAACAGAAAACACTCTTTAGCCCTTGTACACGCAAACAGTGGGTTTATAATGGCCTTGACTTAAAGTAAGAGGATGAATTTAATTACACAAAACATAGACTTGATTAAATCCAAACTCATACTGACAACGTCATTATTAGTGACAGTGAAAATAATTATTTTTATGTAAGTGACATAATCATATTTAGCACAGGGCACAGGGTGCAATTTGATGTGACTTATGTCATGGAAATATTGCCAATATCCACCACTATATAAATTCTCTTTCATTGATCACCAAAGTGGCCACTGGAGAGCGACTTTCAATGCCACACAAGGCAGAAGGCCTGTCTGTGCTCTGTGTGTGTGTGTGTGTGTGTGTGTGTGTGTGTGTGTGTGTTGAGGGGAGGGAGGGGGTTGGGGTGGGTGCAAAGAGCTATATTTATTTGACTTCATTCGGCCTGTCTTAATGCAGGGTGCCCCAAGGACTACGCCACAAAACAATTAGCCTGGATTTCATAAAGCAATCAGCATGCCACCTTGTCTAATGCAACCGCTTCATACATTGACAGTCTGAATAAAATGGGTGTTATTGAAAGCTTTGTGTTCATGTTAGCTTTCGCCTCAGTGCATTTATGAATCAATTTTTGCCCATAAAAGAAGCTTTAACACTTAAGCTATCTTAGTGGAAATGCATTATGTAAGTTGTCAAATGTACGAGAGAGGCCTGGTAACGATTCAGGCTATTCAGAATGAACAGCCAACCCCCATTTTTATAATGGTTCTTTTGAAAATGTCTGGCTGAGTGCATGTGTTTGCTATTAAGATGTTGTCAATCATTTTGCTACTGAAATCTAATCCGTGGAAAATAATTCCACATCTAAAAAGAGTGAAGATTTTAAGTTAATTATGTTCTTAATTGTTCCTCTGAGTGGAGTTATTGCAGCTGTGGTAATCACAGTGCAAAGACATGTGAAGCGATAATATGATTTTCAGCACCAAACGTGTGTTGTGTTGTTGATTCAGTGCGTTTATGTTGGACAGGGATCTGTTCGAGCAAAAAAAAAAAAAAGGATGGACACAGATAAACAACAAGCCACATCATACACAAGGTTTAATTCCATCAATACGCGACCAATTGTCCTGGATTGTCAACATTGATTTTGTTAATACCACTTGGAAAGCTGATGTGGCATTGCAGAGAGCTGAGAGAGAAAGAAATGTAGTGCGACAGATCATTTCACTTTCATTTTTCTATCTACAGCAGCCTGGAGTAAAGTCCAGAAAGTACTGTTACGAACAAGGCACCGGCACTGTATGGAAGAGAGCAGTCTATAATATGCAGTGTGGGCTTTATAGTGATTTACTTAACTCCTTGTAGAATGCAAGAGAGCCAAAATCACCTGTGATTTAGCTCAGTGTTTCATTACTCCCACCAAAGCCCTCAACAATAACACAGGGCATAATCTGCTGCCAATAACTCCAGGTGCTCTTAGTCAGATGGTTCCCTCTGGACCGGTGGGAAAGTAATACTCTGTTTAGAGGCTGGGGTGGAGAAGCTGCAAGGGATAGGTCAATAGTGTTTCTGGGGATAGAAAATCACCAGAGACTGACTTTTGAGTGGCTGTCTGTAACACTATTAGCTACATTATGGCTACTGCTGCTGCTAGGAGAGCTGTCATTTCCTTAATTAAGAGCCCAGCGCAGGGGCAAGAGGGAGAAGAGGCCACGGCAATCTTTCCGAGGCCTCCAGCATTAAAGCCAGATTACCTCGTTGCTCAAGGGTGTAGACCTTACGGAGGGAAAAGAAAAAAATCTCTGTCATTCATTATTCTGCCGCAAAGTGGAATTATGGAGTTAAGGAATTACATAGGAGGTGGTGCCGCGGAGTGTGCCGAACAGAAAGGATTTTACACCTCAGCAGTTCTGTGACTATTTCTGAGGTGATTGTTAAGCCACACATATGAGGGGTTGGGGGGCAGCAGAAGAAGAGGACAGAAGAAGGACAGGCAGAGAGGAAATAGATGCGATGGAGTAATAGATGTCTCCACAGGCAGGTTTTAAATGTAAACAACAGAAAATAGTACTCCTCTGAAGCGAGACCTCCAGTTTCTGATGAATGGATGAGGAATCTGCATGCAAACGATGCTTAAAGCAGCGAGGGCCCCTGTGCTCCGACACTTATGCTCTCACTCATGGCCACAGGTCTTCACCAAAAGGCTCTCTGACATGAGAGTGCTCTGCACCAGCTCTTACCTGTCTCTCCCTTGATGCTGGAGTGGAGATGGAAGCAGCACAAGCACGAGAGGGACCGGGGGGAGGTAAATTGGTGCGAAGTGGCAAGGCCCATTTCAAAGGTCAAGAAGGAGAGATGGTGTGATGGAGAGAGGACGATGGAGAAGGGAAAGAGGAACGGAAGGAGGGAGGAGAGAAGAGGGCTTTTGTGTTGCATCCTCACGGGAGGACTTGGGACACTTTGCACATGAGCACATCTGTTACAGAGCGTCCTCCTCATTCCCAAAGCAATGTCAACCTGATTAGCTCAGGGTTGAACGAGGCAAATAACAATCCAAATTATTCTTCATCCTTTTACGGCCGTCAGCAAAGGCGGGACGCTGAGATGAAGCTTTAGAGAGCTATAAGCCTTTTAGGAGATGCTTGCTTCACTATTGCTCCTCCTCCTAAATTACTTAAATGATATTTGCTGTAAATAGGATTCTGCTGCCTGCAGCCTGCAACCCTGCGCTGAAATAAGGCCTTCCTCTCGCTCTGTGTCATACCTCTCTACTTTATTTATATATGAAGACAAAGCTGTTATGATTAGAACTGAAAACAATAAATTAATTATTACAGATAACCGATTTCAAGCAAAAATGCCAACAATGCTCTGGTTCCAGCTTTATAATCTGAAGATTTTCAACTCTTCCCTGTTTTATATCAGGTTTATCATGTACATCATTACATTTGAATGTGTGGTTCTTGGGAAACAGAGATGGATTAATTGATAGTGAAAATGTTATGATTGGTTGCAGACACACTTATGACGTCAAGAAAACAGAGAAGAAAAATTTCAAATTGCACAGAAACTACAGTAACAGCTAATTATTCCAACAGTCCATTGACAGAAAATAATCAATAATCAATTAATTATTTAAGTGATTTATCAGGCAAAACATCCACTGCTTCCAGCCTCCGAAATGTTTGTATCTGCTGCTTTAAAAACATTATAAATTGAATATTTTTTATTTCTAGTTTAGGACTATGGTTGGTTTGACAAAATCAGCAATTTAAAAATACCACCATAGCTTTCTGGGAAGTTGTGATGGGCATTTTACACTATTTCCTGCCAATTAACAGAATAAACAACATCCGCATCCTCAAACTGTGTTAAAAACAGCATCCTTTTTGATATTTGTCCATCCTACGTTGCATCTGGTCAACTGCAGGACATTTAGAAGTAGCCGGTGGGGTGTGAGGGCAGTCCGGCACACAGTGTGGACGTTGTGTGTGAGTGTGCGTGGGGGGCTAGACACCCACATGTCATGCCTGACACATCAGCCTGGGCCCCCCAGGCTATCAGGCACTAATGCTGCCTATGTCCCACTTTCTACCCCTTGCCCCCTCGAAGCCTCCTCTCCCCCTCCTCATCCGTTCCTTCTGTCATAGAGGTATAATAACAATGGATCACAGCAGCGCCGCGGAACAGGCTCAATCACTATAGGATAACATCAGGTGATACAGGCTGCGAAAGAGTATATCTTACCTCCACTGTACCTGAGCTAAATGGACTTTATCTAGAAATGAGTTTATCTGGAAAAAGTCCTGTATTAGTTACTGTATGCCCCTGTTGTGGTGATATTTACAGGACTGAGTGGGTACAGGTGGAAACAAGCAAATAATCATGTAGCTAAAAGACACCCCACCCAATCCCAACCCACCCCACCCCCTCCCAGTACATTATTCTGGTGGAGCAGACAAATAGTGGAAGGAGGGACGTCAGGAAATAGTATTGCTTTGAAGCCCATAACTCTATTCTGGAGAAAAGAAGCATCACAGTGTTATTCCACATCCTCAGATATAAAGGGAAAAAACATAATAACTTCTCGATAGCCTGGATCTCCACTGCCCTATACTAGCCCCCCCCCCAACTCTCCCTCCTCTCCCTCCCTCCCTCCATCTGCCCACACCCCAGCCTCATCCACCATACACCCACTTCTCCTGCCTCAATCTTTGGTTTCAAAGGAAGCGAATCAGCCAGAAGGACAGAAGGTTATGCATTAGTACTGGTCATTGCTCAAAGAGCGAGCGTTATAAATAATAAAGGCTTGTGAAGGACACAAGGGCTGTGGGATGCATCTCTGGTTCACGCCACACAAGTCAAAGACAAGACTGTAATTTCTATTCCGAAAATGTGACCCTTGCAGCTTCAATTACATCTCAACAACACCAACCGTGTCCGTGCCAGGAGATGTGATGCCTCTTTGTTAGCTCTACATGAAAGGCTTATTGATATTGGTTATGGAGCGCATACTACACAACATGTAGGTTTTTTCTGAAAATGATTTCACAACTTAAAGAAAGTGTATAACTAAAATAAATGCATATTGAAATTCAATTTATTTTCCCCACAGCTGTCCACCTACAGAACTTATAATGTGCTTTTCTTTGGAGTACTTTCTAGTCAAGGCAAAAATAACCTTTTTAACTTTAAATATAAAAACAATGGGGAGAATTATATTGTCAGTTATTTTGAAGTTCTATGCGTCGCTCAAAGTCATCTCCACATAACCAAGCATCCGTGAAACCTGATGACCTTTGCTGCTGTTTGCATTGAAAACAAGAAGTGTGCCTCATGCTCATCCTCCCTCCCCGTCCTTCATGCCACACGTCGATTGTGTTGCTGTAGCCATGGCCACTGCGGGCACATTAGCAAATGTATTACACCTGCTTTATAGGCATGCATTAAGCTTGTTTTCAAGTTTTCTCAGACAGCAGAAATCCCCATAATGAGATCCACCTCCTGCAGAGAGACCTGTTCCCCCCTCAGCCTCCTTTATCCACTCTTATTTACTCAGCATGGCCCATTCAGCACTGGGTTTGCGCCACTTTATTACTTAACCTCACCACACAACATTACAAGGCTCTTTGCATCAGCAAGCAGCCTATCCCACCATGCATCCTGCTCACTAAGCTGATTACACAAAAATAATAAGAACTTGTGCCTCTAGCGGTGTGTGTGCGTGTCTCTTTGTGTGTCTACATGTGTATGAATTTGCAGTGGGAAGGAGTGCAAAGGAGAATTCTGCTTGAAGACAGTAGTCTTACCCCATATATACACTATAGTAATAATATCAAGCAGGCAGTAAGTAAGTTAGTCTACAAGAAATAAGCGTGTTGTACTGTTTTATACTGAGTGAGACAAGATGACCAAGTCAATCAAAGTCAAACTGTGACTTTGGGAGGCCAATGTCAAAGTAAAATGTGAGAGTTTTAACTTTGAAACTCAACAAAGAGAAAGAAAAATGTTAGTCCAGGTGTTTTCTTGAAGCTGTCTCACCACTGTCCACTAGTAGTTTTAATTTTTCCAACCGAGTGGCTATACCTTTTCTTACATACCCTGCATTATGTATATCAGTATACTTAATTTGGCCACTTGTAAGCCAACTACCAGATATAAACCCAAGAGGAATTATGAAAGTAGGACACATCACATTTAAAGTCAAAATCCATGATGTGCACCCACTGAAAAAATGGTTGATGAAAACGTTTGCACTGTGAAAATTGTTCAAACTAACATTTGTGCTGGAACTTTTCAAATAACGCAAGCGTACATACTCTCCAAAATAAAGACTGTCCTCTGTGGGTGACATGTTGAATTGTCCTGATGAAATTAATTTCACTAATCCAGTGAACAATCTGATAGTAAGTGAAGCCTAATAAGCTTGTAAAAAAAACAATAAAAGCAAGGTACAGCATTAGAGCAGATGCGGGGTGGACTTTTTGTTGTGAATGACCACCAACACCAGGAATCAATGAAAGATTCATTTTGCTCTTTTGGGGAGGGGGGTCTGTAGGTGACCTTTGTGAAAATGTTCCACAATTTTGGCAGGATCCGTATAAGTGCAGACCATTTCATGTAGACAGTAAGTGTATGAAATGAGTGCTCCTGTCGTTCCAGCCTGGCTCTCTTTGACAGCATGATGATAGAAGCGTCACATCCTTGGAAGAGTAAATGCAAACTGACAAGAGATGAGCCTTTGGTTGCTGAATATAATACGGAATTGTGCTCTGAGTGTCTTATTATCTTGTCTGTTGATGTCTGAAAGGGGGAGATTTGCTTGAGAAGAGAAGACAGAAACTGTACGCTTCCAACACCATCTCGTCCGTTTGAAAAAAAAATTGCTTGCCCTACTAACCACAGCTTTCCCACCTAATGTCCACTTCTACTTGGAATAAATACAAGGCGGCAGGATGTTTGTGGTGCCTCGTAGCCCCTGTTAGCTGAAGTGGAAGACTATTTGCACAGGCAAGCTTTTAGGAGGAGAACGACCCTTTCACCACCGCAGTAAGCATGTGGTGGGTGTAGAAGGTGGACAATTTACTGTAGACAAACATGACCGCTATTGTCATTGTCTCCCGCTGACTTCTCCTTCTCATACTTGCGCAAACTCACACAAAGTATTAAAGCACTAAAACTGAAATCATACATCAATTCTGTCAGGGATAAAAAAGTTGCTGCAGGTTCATTAAATATGAAAACACATATATGCAGCAGACATTATCAGCACATTTATCACACCTGTTGTCCAAAAAATCCAGAGTGAGATATTATACAACTGTATACCGTATTTTCATGAAGTCTATAACTCTTTAACTGTAGGTTGTCCTCAGCAGAAGACCTGTGTGTTTTAATCAGACTTTCAAGCACCTGTGTTATGAACACACTGTGCATGCTTGTGTCTGTGTCATAAAACTATTCCAACTGCATTTAAGAGCAGTTTTTTGTCTACATGATAGATACAGTAATACTTATTCTGGGGGAGCAAATTAAGTCTGAACATGATTTGTATTTCCCTGAAACTATTAGTGTGTGCTGTTTTTTGTGCATCTGATAAGTGTGTCTGCCAATCATGAAATTGGAACATTAGATCAGAGAGATTTTGCAAAATAACAGACATAAAACAGAACAAACTTCGCATATTTCTGCTCCTCTGAAACTGAGGAATCCTAAGTATACCATCATCTCTTGCTTCTCCACCACAATGCAAGTAAAGGGGACGAATCTTAATACTGTGGCTTCTGCACTGTGCAGAACCACATGAAGAAAACCACTGAATAATGTAAATCCCAGTTTAAAGGCTCAGTGGCATTCCTGTTGATAGAACAATGGCAAGAAGTGCAAACTTACTATAATCTTGCAACCATGAGAGTTTGCTGCAAACACAAATAAAGGCAAATGAGACTATGGCATCTATGATATCAATAATTGTCTATAATGTTTGATTTGATATTCAAAGGGCTAACTAAACAGTCCAGTTTTTACCTTTATGGCCACATGTTACGCTTAATTGGTTTTGGAGAGGCTTCATACACCTGAGTGTGGTGCAGTTAAAAGCGTAAAAATCTCCAAAATGTTCACACAAACGTCAACTAAAATGTCAAACAAAATAGAACCGTCACTACAGTCCTAATTCTTCACTGAGTAAAGAAAAAAAAAAATTAAGTGTCACTATCACCACTGCTTTTTACTTTATTCTGGCAGAATTTCAGGAAATGTACCGAAAAGATGCTGAGTCCCTCTTCTGTAATCACCCTTCTCTTCTGTTACTCTTCCTCCCTATCTCTCCCAGCAGAAAACACAACTGTGCCACGTTTCCTCACCAGTCCCTGCCTTTTTCTCTGACAGGTCATGTGGGCAACGGTTTCCAAACCAAACCTGCTGCTATGGGTTATGCCAGCGGGCAGAGAGAAACCACCCCCACCCCCTCCAAGAAATTCACTGGAGCAGCTCTGACCAGTCACATGCACTATGACAACAGGCCATCAGCAAACCCTAACCTCAAGATGGACATTAAAAAATCATTTTTATGGCTCCAAAAATTAGCAACATGATTAAGCAGCTATATGCCACTTGCATATTTATCATTGACAATGTAACAGGTATGTAAAAGTGAGATAGCTTCAAATATAAACAGATAGGAAAGCATTTACCATCACATAAGTGAAAGTGCACAAGAAAAAAAAGAGAAGCAAGAAGTAGCAAAGTGAGAAGCAGGAGAGGAGTCAGATAGAGACTGATCAGAAACGAAGAAAGAGGGAGAGACTTGATGCTTATTAAACCAAATTGCAACGCTTTTGAGACAAATCCTGCAGTACCCAGTCCTTGTTTAGAAGCCTCTAGCCTCAGGTTATTCTTGAAATAAGGATTTAAAAGACAGCTGAACTCTCGCTGATTAGGTTTGAGAGTGATATTTGGCTATCCCTCCTCCAAATTCTTATTTTATATCGTTCACAAATGTTTGGCAAGCTCAGTCCACTGGTACTTCACTGTACTCGCTGCCACTTCCCAGGAAATACAAACGCATGCACACAAGCACGTAAACACACACACACGTACACAGACACACACACACTGAGAGGGTCAGATAGAGATTCATACATGCTGATATTCCATTAACATTTCTCATTAAAATCATACAAAACAATAAATAAAATACTCTGGTAATAGCAGTATAAAAACATAACCAGCAATAAATCAATTACATGCCAAAATCTCTCACACACAGACACACTAAGTCATGCATGTACACAAATATACACTCAGTTTAACTTTCAGAAATGGAAAAACAGATGCTCACAGGAAGAAGAGTGTGTATAAATACTAAAAACCAACATCTAAAGCCACAAGAGAAGGATTTTTGTCACTTGTCACCTTGAATCCACATCAAAAAATGAATAATATAATTAAAAAAAAACTTGACAAAAGGGTAAAATTATAAAAATATGTTAAGTGAATCAGCTCTTTATAAGAAGTCCTTCAAATTTGTTTTGCACAATATTTGGACTGGTCTCCTCTCAGAAATGTTCTACTGATATTAACCAAATAAAAACAAAATAAATGGAAATAATTTGCTAAGTGGGGACAGATAAATACTCAGGGGATGGGAGCACATAATTTCCTTGAAATTGAATATATAACTTCAAGTTGAAATCTTCCAGCTCTCTAAAATAACAAATCCCTTCAATCTGAAGTTACTAGATATTGTAATTTGATATTAATACAAATATTCAGTTTCTAATTTTAATGATTCTAAATCTCACTAAGGGGCTACACAGGGCTTTAAGGCTACATTACCTTTCTCATTACAGTAAATAATCTGAACATTTGCTAAATGATCATTTATGTCATTATGCTTATTGATTCACAACGAGGCACAGTGATTGAATTAGTCCATGACTCAAACAGCTCATAATTAAAAAAAAAAAAAAAAACTTAACATGCTTATTTAGACACAACCAAAATAGAGTGTGAACACTCAGTTAATGAGATAACTGTAAAAATAATGAGGCATGCTGATACAGAAATTGGCTAATTCTGAAGATCATTTGCAACTGAAGAAACCAACAGATTAAAAATAAAGATGAAATAAACTGAAAAAAATAACTATCAAAAGAGAAATCTCTGGAGTAATCTAGAAACTATAATATTATATCTGGATGTGCTAATGATAATTACAATATATGCTGTAAAGCTGAGGTTTTAATTCCACTAAGCATTAAGTTATAATCTATCTGAATAGTTCACTATTAATTCCATCAATGCTTAAATAACAAATATATGACACTAAATCCATTTATATTAAGAAAAAGGTGAATAATATTAGTAAACACCACCAAGACTGTGAAGAAAATGTCTTGGCAGGTAAAATTAGATTTTAACACATCAGTTAAACTTTTAAAAATAATTAAAATAACAGTCGTGTATTGTAAGAAGGCATCAGCATGATTCACTGATACTTATTTAGCAGTAATATAATTTAAGACAGTGTGATAAATATGCACTGCATCTCCATAAGGAACATTTCTGCAATTCAGTTTTCTCTCGCAAAGTCAATACACTTTCAACTGCTCTACTAAGAAAATCTGAGGTATGAATGTGCATGAAACACAAAAATGACATATAATACAATTCCCCCACTAACATACCAAAGCACTAAAAGAGCCAAACATTGACTTGCTTGCTGCACTTAAACTTAGTTTGTTGCCTGACACTGCTGACACCTGTCCCAGCACTGGAAGCCTTCAGGTTTCCCCTCACCACTGCTTAAGCCAGACCTCATCCAGCAGCTTCATGAAGGACAAGGGAAAGACGGACAGAGTGAGGCGACTTACCGTAAAGCTTGTTGGGAGTGCCCTCTCTGTCCGTGGCCTCGGAGGGCAGGAGCAGGGGCTCGTCGTTCAGCTCGCTGTCTGGGGTGGCCGCTTTGTCATCCGCCCGGAGTTCTGCCGCGCTCATGTTGCTGCGCAAGGAGAGCAGCGGCTTGCTCAGCTGCCCTGTAATCATCGGATCCTGGAGGGAGCTGGGAGCCCAGGTGGGAAACAGGGAGGAGGGGAAGGAAAAAAAGAGAGAAAACACCCCTGGTTAGATCTGCTTCAGCGTCTCACCCACACCGACTCCTTCTCTATGTCTCTACTCACTCTCTCTCTCTACCCAGCTTCTCCTTTCTATGGCTCACTCATCACTCTCCCTCTCTCTCCTGCTCCCTCCCTCTCCAGCTCTCTCTTTTATCTGAGGCTGGTGCTACCCCGCTGATACTGCCGGCTGCTGCCTGGTGAAGAACTGTTACGGATCGCGTGGCTTTACCATTATACCCTGTAGTCCTAAAACGGTGATACATCCATCTCCAAGGGCTCATTACTACCTGACATGTGCCTCATCTTCAGCAAACACTAAGCTGACAGCAGCCTACAAAAGAGGTCCTGGGCTGTGCGCCGATAAATAAATGAAATAAATCTAATTCTACATCCAAAAGGGAAGATATGAGGAAAAAATACACGCCAGTGATTATATCAATTTTCACATAAATGGGGACACAATATGAGATCAAAGGTGACATCTTGCAGCAGAGAGTGAGGCAACATGAACTTAAGGCCTGATTTAAACAAGAGATGAAGTCACTGATGTTTGCAATTTTTTTGTCCAATTATCTTCTCTCTTTTTTTGAGTCTTTTGCTTAGAAATAAGAATGAAACATCTACATGACATGATCAGAGTATTATCTGTCTGAACATCCTGGAATAGAATAAATTCAGCAAAGCAAAACTGTGAACTTCACGGTTTAGAAATGCAAAAATTATGTTTAAAAGCATTTTATAAATTGTATTCTAGGTTTAGATGCTTCAGTCAGGATATTTTATGTTTAAAGAGATCCAACACTTACACACAACTAATAGAATACAGTCTACAGGTTTGTTTTTTTTTTAACTTTTCCAAACACTAAACGGAAACTTTCTTTAAAGCCGTTGGAAAAACTGCTCTTACCTAAGCAAAGCTCCAGAAGAAAAGAGTAAAAAAAAGAGAGTGTTTTCAGCAAGTCCAAATGTTGAAGTCAGTCAAACAGCAGCTAAAACATGCCACCACAGCGCAGAGACCAGCTAGTACATGCTTTCTACTGAACCAGAAGCAGCCTCCTCAACCTTCGTGAATCTGAATGTCCACCACAGGTTCAAGCCTGAGGTTGCTTCCTAAGACAAGCACTGGAGATGTCACCTCCTCCCTCCCTCTCTCTCTCCCTCACACACACACTCTCTCTCTCTCTTCTCCCTCCCCTCCTTCACTCCCTCTGTCTCTTCCCCCTTGTGTCTCCTGACTGGAGAGCTTCTCAGACAGTGTTCACCCCACCTCAGGCTCTGAGACACAGACACACAGCAGCAGGACCACGGCCCTCTTCCTTATTTATGAATCAAGTCCAACCTAAATATGTCTCAGCAAAGGACAGGTGACCAGCACATATAGGCACAGAGAGGGAGGAAAAAAGGAGGGTCTTATCTTGCCCCTGCACCCATCAATACTCCCCCTACTTCTATCAGGGTGGTCGATGAGTTCCTGCCCAGAGGGGCCTTTTTAATGTGCTCATCACGGGAAATCAGCCCTCTTTGATATGACACATGATAATCTATGAAAATGTTAATCAATAGAAATAGTTTAAGCTGTCGTTAAATACGTGAGGCGGCTGGTCAATACTCATATCCCTGGTAACAATGTCACTAGTCATCAGGGCTTCATTTGTGGAGCACTTAAATGTGGGACACTGCGCATCAATGCACCTCTCTGCCCGCCGAGGTAAACACATTTTCCCCTCTGTCTGAGCCTGGCCGCACTCTGCATGCATTTGGGTCCACCCCCCACCTCCCACCTCCTCTCCTTTGAGTTGCTTGATAGGTCCACTGGAGGGCAAAATTAATACCTAATTGAATCTTGCAGTCATCAAAATAATCAATAGTTTTTTATTATTTATTCTTCACAGTCTGTTGACTGTTTGAAAGCTCAGAGGGACAGCGGAGAGCACAGGCAGCCCTGAAATTTCTACCGTTTCACAATGTAATTTTCACTGGGGCATGAGAGTTTGCAAGACCTATAAAAAATGAGAGCAGTGGTTTTTGTTAGGAGGTGGGGGGAAAAAATAAAGGGAAAATGGGAATCTTTGCCCCAGCAGCTACGATGAAAAATAGAATAAACAAGCTCCTGACACTTCAGAGAAGGGCAGGGTCCTTTCTGTCCATCCCTCCATCTTTTTCCCTTTCCCCTTTTCTCCTTATTTCATCATATCAGGAGTGTGGCAGTACCTCTCTAATGCTGGCATTTCTCTTCCTGACAGACTCCAAACAAGTGCTGGGAATGAGATCAGAGCTCTAATCTTCCCCTGGCCTCTGAGGCTCCAGGATAAGGGGGCAACACATCTCTCACCATCTTACGCAGCTGTTAATTACTTCATTTCAAAACGGCTAGCTTTGCCTATTTGCAATCATGACACCAAATTGGGTGTGTTTATTAATTTAAACTCATGGAATAATGTAATTACACATAATGGGATAACTGCAATCTTATTGTAAGAATCCTTAATAAAAAGGGATATTTTTAAAAATTACCATAAGCAATTAGATTACTGATCCAAAGCAGTGGCTGTGTAACGGATTAGCTTCATATTTTAAAGCAGACCTCAGACCCCTGATTAAAGCAATAATGTAAGTTTAAGAGGGCTCAAGGGAGCAGACATGAGGGACAAGGTTTGTCTCATTTCTTCTCTGTTCGCTCTGTCTGGCCACAGCTCTCAGGAACAGGTTGCAGAAACAAGAAAAAGCACTTGACCCCCTTCCCTCTCCACCCCACCACCCTCTGCCTCTGCCTCCTGTTCACCAAACACCCCCAGTGGCCCAGAGAATCAGTGGTTAGCAGAGAGTCCCGAGTGTCATCAGATATCCATGCTAATAGCTAGTGGTCTTACCAGCGATGTCCCAGTGTGAGGATGATGGGTTTCATCTGCTCCACTCCAACACTCACGACTCATCTGGTTAATGAACAGAGAAAAAAATATAATCAGTACTCATCATGATTGTCTTAACATTGTTTATCTTACTGATATTTATGTTATTTCTGTATGCGTACTGTTTTTGCAGTCGGCATACAAAAAAATCGCTCTGTACTGTCTTGTTCTGTACAAACAAGAAATGATACAGTACGTTGTAATGCTAAAAAACTTCAGAAAGATAAAGCAAAATGTTTTATTTCCAAAGATATAATGTGTATATTTTTGTTTTCGTTTTTGTGTTGCTCTGCAGAGGAATACTGCACAACAATCCACTTAAAAATCAAGATGTGTACTTTTTGAGTATACCTTCATCTCTCACTTCCACAAAGAAAACACGTCACATACTCAAAACCTGCTTCTTAGAGCCCAAGCGTGGATTGGAATTCAATTCGGACACATTTTCTCTATAATGAACTGGTCATTTGTCCACGGTGTTTCCCTGCCTTGTCAGGACACCTGTAACCCTAAAATGGAATAAGCCTGTCTCAGTAAATATTACAGAGTGAGAATTATAATCTGCACAAATGACACCTTGACTATATTACATGTGACTGCTCTCTTCTCTTATATACATTAACGTGATGTATCGCTGGAAAAACATGTATGGCTCTTAGTCAGTACTTTATGAGATAACAAATGTTTTCCAAGTACCTCATGGATCATCTGCTGAACGCAATCAACCCATGACTGCTTTATTTTAATTCCATTCCTAAGTGACCTTGTGATTAAAATGCAAGTAAATTCATACTGTTATTAGCTCATGTGTTTTTCTGCTGGCACTCAACAAGTTGGCATTCCTTGTTATGCAGCCTGTAATGGCCTGAGTAATGCAAGGACACAGATACTGAGAAATCTGTTTCAATTGCTGCAGTAACAGGAATAAAATAAGTTCAGTTTTCCAGGAATAAATTGCACAAAAGCTATAGGGAAGGCTAAATGACCTCTACCAACACAAATAACGACTACAAATATACTGGGGTTTTATGTAAAAAAAAAAAAAAAAAAAAAAATGTGACCATCTTAAAAAGGCTCAAAACTAAAACAAACTATATTTCAAGAGCTAAATAATGAACATTAAATGTATGTGTTAATTTGTCAGTCAAAGGCCAGCGACACCAAATCATTTTGAAGCACTAATTCTGTATATTTGTATCTGTTGTGTTTCTCTACTGTACTGGGTAAATATCCCAAGACCTTTATATCTAATGTGCTATGGTAGATGATGATTTGTCTCCCCCTTAGGGTTATTAACCAAACTGTTCCTCTATCACATAGTAAATGGATCTTTGTGTACTCCAGAGCAACACTGTGCATGCAAATGTGTCTAAATATTCACTGTGATTTACTCATTAAAATGCAGCAGGTTTCTATTATCTTACCTGTAAAGTTACAAGCTAATCTACTTCCTCTGTATACTCTTTTTTGGAATAGCAGCAGGCCAGTGGTATAAGTAGTGAAGATTTGAGGTGATTTTTTTCCACACTCATTAATATGATCAACAGTTATCCCTCTCTACTCCACTAAAGCTAAAATGCTCCCCAGTGGATAGTCGGTGGGTCAGTGAAGGCTGAGGGCTATCAAAGCGGTGTATTAAAAGGAGCTCTTTGAAGCTTGTAAACCACGGTGCCCAGCAGGTCCACAACAGATAGGCGCCTCTGATTGGTCAGGTGTGTGTGTGTTTTTTGCTAGATCGATCCACGGAGCTGACATTCTGGAGCATCAAAGCTTTCAGCACACTAATCTGACTCCTCCTATGAGGGCAAGGGTTGTTTTTATTATTTTCCTTTTCTTTTTTTCTATGAAATGCTTATACCTCAGAGGGGCTCCTGCATGCTTATGATATGAGAGTGAGCAAACCATGTGTTTTAAAGGCTTGAAAGGGAATGAAAACACATTAAAATCTAGCTCGGACACTGTATTTATCAAGCAATAAATAATGCAAAACTATAGAGAGAGCAGCAGAGAACCACAAGGCCATTCATTGGGCATACCGTTGGCAGCAGAGGAGTGACACCGCAGAGATTCACACACCGCTGCTCCTCAAAGTCAGTTTCCCCTCACACCGTCTCTGGAGACCAGCGCCACATACACACTGATGAAAGGTGTGAAAATCTGATTTCCCAAAAAGGATCGGTAATTCTCTGTGAGGGTGGAAGCCACAATCAATAAATCATTGCTAAGTAGATTGTAAAGAAAAAAAAATTATTCCCCCTTGGTATCAGTGCATTAGGATTCTCCTGAGGATGGATGAGGCAAGATGGGGGTGTGAGACAATCTCAATAAAGAAGAGGCAAATCATACCTTTGGCATTCATCTGGACTCTGGCGAGCAGCTGTCAGCAGAGTGAGGAAGGACAGGGAGAGTCGACTAATATCTGAGGGATTCATTTGGCCACCATGTTCAGGAATGTCTGGAAAAAAAAAGGCATTATTTTAGTTTTTAATTTATCATTTTCATTTTGTAGATCTGCAACAACCATTCAGTGGTGAGAAATAAACACATTTGTTCAAATGCTGTCCTGTATAATTTTAATGTAAAAGCTGCATTTTATTCTACTTTCTACATGTAGTTCTTTACATTTTAGAGGGAAGTATTCTCCATTTTACTCCACTACATTTATCTGAAAGCTATACTAGTTATGATGCAGATGCATATTTTAAATACAAAACTTAATCAGCTCAAAAAATAATGGGGCACTGTCAAAATGAGCTCCAAGTTGACCTGCTGGGGCATTAAATGCTGCACGCATCACTATAATCTAATAACATAAAGCATATGTAACACTTTGAGGGTATGCTACATATGAGCTAATAATACTTATAATAACGCAGGGCCTTGAAAACAGGACTTTAACATGTTTAACTTTATATTGTGCTACTAATACTTTTACACAGTAGTTCTGAAAAATGTACCTTGGCACTTTAAGTATCAAAAGTAAAAGTGCTTATTTTGCAGCAAAATTACCCCTGTGAGTGATGTATTATATGTTACAAAATTTGATTATTATTGTTGATGCATATGTGTAAGTAGGCCTGGTATTTTACTGTTGTAGCTGGCTGCAGTGGAGCTGATTTCATCTACTTTAGTTACATATTGCTGGGTAGATAACTGTAACACTGTCTTGTATTTCATACTTTTGAGAATGCTGTGCATGTACAATATTAATCAGCAAAGAAAACAGTAAGTGTAGCTGATAAATGTGCTGTGGTGAGTCAATATAGGCCACCACTATAGTAGTCTAATTAAATCTGAATACTTCTCTCATCACTGCAGCCATTAACTGTTTTATCCACCTGGGGAAAGTTTGGAGGATAGTCTGCCATTAAGTTATTGTATTTGGCAACTGTTCAAATTGTTGAAGTCGGCTTAATGAAATCTCTGTAAAGACATGATTTGTGGTTTAGAGTATACCGTCCTCTACCTGGCGCAGTTTAAGACTTTATTAGTGTAAGACCTTTAACTTTCATCCCAGAGAAAAAACAGACTAACTCTTGTGTGTAACGATAATTATAGACACCCCTCCACAAACTTGCGAAGCTTAACTGTCTCAAATATGAACGATACTGACTTTAGTAAAAAAAAAAAAAAAAAGTTAAAACCGGACAAAAACGAGCTTAAAATGCGTTATGCTTGTGGGACACAAGTTACAAAGGTAGAAAACAAATTTTTAGTTCTCACCTGCCCTAAATTGACGCCATTCCTCACCTTTCAACGTTGGCGTCGTGTCTCTGCATGGAAAACTGCAATACCCACAATGCTTCACGGCGTTGATTCAGTCATGTGATTTAACTTCTGACAGGGAGTAGACATCGACAACAAACATCACTTTGTTGTATATTGGATGCTCTTGACATGAAGCGAACCTAATCGCGCTATTGTGGACCTTTAACATGTATTTTTAAACACGTACTGAGATATTATAACGATTCAGATTGGATATAACGCTGTCGATTATAACAATGGCGGAAGTGGAAGAGGTAAGCACAGCATGCTAACGTTAGCTGGCTAACTGCTGTTGTTTTCTACCTTACTGCATCAATATAAATAACAATGATGACTTGTGAATGTTGTCAGCTGTCTTTTTGTTTGATTTAGCTTCTCATCTAACAGTTCCATCATCTTCATAGCGTGGGAGGCAGATATTTGCGAGGTTATTTTAGTTTTACTATGATGTGATATCTGCATCCTCATAAGAAATATGGATCAATGCCTCATCTTCACTTTGTGTATTAAGAGTTAAATTAAAATGCATCAGCCTCCTGATGTCTCACAACTGTAATCTCTGCTGTGTTACTGTGTCAGTAAGACCTATTTGATTGTTGAAATTAATTCAAAATGTATTTTCATTCAGGGCAGGAAGCCAAGTGAGGAATCCACAGATGAGTCTGAGGTAAGAAACTCATTAACAATTTACTATTTGTGCTCCCCCTTATTTGTCCTGCAGAAAGACAGAGTAAAAAGAAGTTTATTTAAGGTCAAATGAGTAAAGGAAAAAAATTTGCACCCAGAAATGTCATGCAGTTGCACCAGTATGTTGATGTAAAAATGCATCAACAGCAACATATTCTCAACGTCAGGGGGTGTGAATAGTTCTGTCAAACACGGGTGATGAACTCAAATAAAGCTCGTTGCCTACTGAAACAACTGTAATACATAGCCAGCCTTTATCAACCCAGCTTGATCCCGTAAGGATCTTTGTCAGGTTTTGAGAGGTGTCAAACACTCATGAATTACAGATGGCTCTCCAGATCCATCAATATTATGACTGAGCTTTGGCATGTTACAGTAGACCGGCACCTCTGAGAATCACAAGTAGGCTAAATAAAATATAGCTTTACACATCAGCCTGGCAGGAAGGGGAGTTTGTCTTTATAAGAAGCAGAGAGGAGAATGAAATATCAGGGTTAGGCTGCAGCAGACGCTTACACCTCTCCGAAGAAAACAGTTAAGAGTGAGCAAAACGAAAAGAGGAAAATTCCAGGCTTGTAAATAGAAAGAGCTTCTGCATCCTGTTTTCTGTCTGTGCACAGTGTGTTCAGTACTGTAGGACACAAACACTCGCAGAGAAACAAGCATCAGGGGTTGTGGGATTGTGTGTCTCCTCCATGTGCCTGCAAGCAGATGATTATTTACTCAGAATACTATGAGATACTGTAGTTTGCCTGGTGTCTGCTGCTGCTGTTACCTGGTTGACAGCAACCTCACCAGATGAAGGCACTGAGGGCCTCTTTGCAGTACTCTCTGCTACTCACAGAAGTAATGAGCAGGATAATAATTTGTCGAAATTGTGGATCTTGAAAGTCAAAGGTGTGCTCTTCACTATCTGTTTGAGTTTAATGACATAATACAGTAATAAGTCCGGTGGTGAGTGTTTTTACTTGGTCTTGTTTTGATGCCTGATCTCTGAACTGTTCACATTGTCAAGAGAGTAGGTTTCATTTTAACTTTAGAGCAGCAGATGACACATAATAATGTGGAGAGTCAGGAGCGTCATTGGTCTGAAAGGAGATACCTGACCAATTACTTGAATCCTAACCCTTTAACCCTGCTTGTCTGAGACTGTATCCAAATTTTGTCATTAAATTTGCTTTGATATAACAGCTATGCTACCAAAAAGCACATAATAGTTCAAGTGTTCAAGTCAGAAAAACATGCCAAAATATGTCCTGTCAATGTACATGTGTATTTGAGGAATGTTCTCCTAGATGTGGATCGTGTATACCATTCTCTTAAAATGTTTTCCCTCATTTCGTGTTTTGATGATGATAACTGAATTTAAATTAGGTGACTGTGAAGGTCTTAGCATACATTTTACATCATTTTCACACTTGTCAAACTATGCAGTCACCGATTGTGTCGTGTGTCTGCATTGACCATGTTTGTCCAATCATATATTCAGATTTTACTTTAATTTGTCACCCATCCTGTCACCCATGGGTGGCAGAATGATTCATTATTTCCTTAATGATGAAGGGCGCATGCCCCCCTCTCTCATCTTGAATATAAGTGTGTGACTAGTGTGGTCCTCAGTGTGTATTTGAAAGCAGAACATGTAGAGAGAAGGTTCAGCTTGTTGTGTCTTAACTGCCACAAGGCAAAGAATATGGCAGAAATGGTTACAGAAACAAAGTAGTTGACAAAACAAAGAGCAACTTACAAGAGATGGCAAAAGTTTGAAAATGGGTGGTTTCTCTCTGGGGATGAAGTTTGCCTTTGTTGTTTGATACGCCTTTGAAACCCGTGACAAATGCCCTCGCATCAGAAATCTCACAACCAGAATACACAGGAAATAGCCTAGATATGGCGTTGTTGAGTGGGAAAGGATTGTTTTTGAAAATAACATTTTTTCCACGCTATTGTCCCCCACCTCTAACCCAGTAGCACATAATGGCAGACAATGTTTTGAGTTGATGCACCCTCTGGGCAGCCACAGACTGTGCAGCATTGGTTATAAACTGAATTATGAGTAATATTCAGGCTGTGACTGGCCGCAAATGTTGGCTCACGCTGGAAAGTGTAGCACTGTAGAATACCTTAAGTTTGTTTTATGAAAAGACCAGATTCATGTATTTCACTGGGGGATGAATGAAAATAAATATTACTTTGTGCTGCATTTCACGCGGTGTCTTTGTGCATATATCTCCTGGTACACACATTCAAGACATATGAATTTCTTTGAAGAGGTCAGAATACATGCAGCATCGGTCTGATTCTTTCTCATGGATGCTGCAGCAGTCATGGTCGGCATTGTGGTGTAAACCAACATTTATTAGTTGCATATTAATCAGTGGTGATTAATAGGAATGTTGCTTAAGACTATGAGCAGCCCACTGTTTATTATCTTTTTTATACAGTGCTGTCATGTGTGTATATATAAATGGATGTAAAGCTGAAACATCCTGTTTTGAAAAATTTAAATAGCATAAAATGGCTTCATGTGGCTTCACCTTTTTATGCGTAAACAACGAAATCTTAAAATATATCACCACATAGGAATTAACAGCTGTTGCATTGTAATGATATAATTGGCATGTGTTATGGTCGCACAAAACCCTGCTGCTAAATTTCTAATTCTAAGCAAGGTGTAGTTAAAAATACAATATTTGCATTATCTTTTTTTTGTTTGTTTGTTTGTTTTACACTTGTGAAGAGTTTTGTCTGAAGTGCTGAGGAACACAATTCACTGCATTGAACATCAAGTAATTTGATGTGATTTTGCATGTAAAAGTACATTTTAGCACTGGAAAAATATTCCTTACAAATACTTTTATTTTCTCATGCGATGGTTAAAGCCATGTGGAGTTTTCTTATAGACAAACAAACTTTAACTGTTTCTCAACAGACATTTTTTACATCCACATTTACAAGCTAGCAGTCTTCTCTACCATCACCCACCCACATGTAAAAACGCTGCTCTACAGCACCTCTAGTGGTCAAAAACTCCATAAGCTACCTTTAAGTTAAGTTATACTGGAGCATATGAAGTCATGTCACATAGCACAGGATTTAAATGACTTGAGCTGGACATTTTGTCTGTTCCAGTTGACTGCATGAAGGGTTTTGTTGGGGGCTTTTCAAAAAGCATTGTGAGTTGTAACATTTGTGAGGGGACACTGTTGTTGTAATGAATACCTTTTAGTAAAATGATATAGTGAGAGCCTATCTTAGGAGTCTACTTTCTCAACCAGGAGGAGGACAGCGAGGAGGAGCCCAAGCTGAAGTATGAGAGGCTCTTCAATGGGGTGACCGAAATCCTCCAGAAGGATGCAGCCAGCTGTATGACCGTCCACGACAAGGTAGAGGTTATAATCCACCACCCACAAGGGCATTTCACTTTCAAGTCCGCCCGTCTCAAGTAGATTTCACATTGTTTATGTACACATTTGAGAGATGTCCTCTTCAAAGTTGGTTTTCATTCCCACTGTCCAATCTGTAAAGGCAGGCCATTCTTTTCTCACCTTCCCCTGCTTTTCCACTCGGGGAGGTGCATCAAAAGACACCAGGCGCCATTGTCTTCTCCTCTTTTTATTCCCACTGTTGAACGTTGATATTTTTAAGAGGGCCCCTCTCAGCAAGATGGCTAATCGTCGTGGCACCTGCAGCAGTACACGTGCACGCCTGAGCAGAGCAAAAGTCATACCCAGTTATGTCTCCTCACCTGATGTTTTATTAACCGCTATTGATTTTCATTTATTTATTTTTACTTTGAGGATTTGGTCCCCACCCAACCACCTCTTTTTTTTTGTTTGTTTTAAAATAACCTCAAAACAGCAACCATGCCATATTGAGAGACATTGCTTTGCTGAAGTTCTAAATTTGATCTGACTGTCTTTCTTCCTGGGATTTCTGCGCTTGTGTACCTTCTGCCATCCTGCTACATGTGTGGTCACACCAGCCCCCCGCCGCCCCAGCAAACTCCCACAACCTTAAAGCCACCGACAGCACATATTGCCTTATGTTGCCTCATATTTTAAGTGTCTGAATCGGAATTTCATTTGAACAATTCCATTCTGATAAATCCTTTTAAAAGTCGCTCCGCCTCACAAGGTTGAACCCTTTATTTATTTATTTTTGGTTATTTTATTTGGGGAGATTGCAGGGGCTCTGTCTGACATGCTCAGCTGTGCCTGTAAATATAAGCATTTCATTATAGACTGCACTGAAGCATGGTGGGCTCGCCGCACATCCACATGCTGGTCTAGAAGGGAGGGGGATTAGGAGGAGGGCATGGAGCAGGGGCTGGGGTGGAAGAACACACACTTAATCTAATGCCAAAAGCTCCCAGATTCTATAATTTTTTTGTCCCAGTGGACTCACGTACACACACACATATGTGCACACATGCATTTCTGCTGAAGCACAAAACACAGAAACCAGTTGCTGCTCAGTAGAAATAATAGCTCTGTGCTGGGCAGGGAGGTGATTAGGTTGCATGGGGAGCATGGGAAGAAGTAAGATGTACAGTGCATTTATTATGCTTAAGCATTTTAATTTGAGAAAAAAATGCCATTTCACACTGTCTGCTTTAATAAATAGGGCTTTTCCACCCCCTGCAATTTCACAGTTTTGCCTCCAAGCCCACCCAATCCCCACTCTGCCCATGTCACTCCAGCTCCGGGAAATATTTTTTATCCTCTTCCACAGCCTTCATCAGCACAAGATTTTTCCAAAATCTTGAATTGGTTTCAAGTGTCTTCTGGTTTAATTTACATCAAATTTATCCTTTTCTCAGTTTCTTGCCTTAGGTACCCATTTTGGAAAGGTCTTCCTGCTGGACATCCAAGGAAATGTAACTCAGAGGTTTGAAATTGTGAGTACATCAATATTGTTTAGGTTATACTGACATATGTACTACACTTTTTTAGCCATGCAGGCGTCAAAGCTCTGTCCATGTTGGTCCACCGTTTTGGTCCAGACTGAAATATCTCAACAACTAGCAAATATTAGCATGCTAATGTGGTCAATTAAGATGGTGAACATGGTTTACATCATATAACAATATTAATAATAAGAGCTACCGGTGTAACATGTCATGCTAGGGTGCCTTATCCAATTGTTTTGCTCTATTCAAAATAGTAAAGACGAATAGTGCAGTTCTTTACTTCTTATCGCCTTTTATTGTTCCTCTATGTGTTAAGCATCATACTAAGCAAATGTCTCCATCAATGCTCCCATGTCCTTTTATTGCCGTAGGTTGATAAACCCTTTAAATCCCAAAATAAAAGCACTAAGGATTCGACCTCATTACAGATTGAATAAATCGGACCTTTCACACAAGTCACTGTTTCACTTTGCCCATACATTTCTGCTCACCTGATGTGGAGGGAGTGAGCACTGAGCAGTAATTTAATTTGCAAGTCAAAAAAAATCTGTAATCAAGGCTGATTTGGCTGCTATAAAGGAGCAGTTTTACATTTCTGTACCTGCACTCATGCTTCTAACTGCAGTGCTCCTGCGGAGCACATTGATTCAAGTGCTACTCACCTAAGGAATTCACTGCCAGTTATCAGTCATTGCCTGAAAGAAACAAGGAAGCTATTTCACCAAATAGAAGAGACACCACTGAGTTCTGACTGATGGATCTGTGACACAGTTTTAAAAATGACCCTGGTCAGAATTCAGTGAAAGGCAGAGAAGGATTATATATGCCTACAAAATACCCAGGTGACACATTGGAGAAATTTTAAATATATGGTAAGCACAAAGCTTTTCCTCCTTTAGTCTACACAGAGGCTCAGTCAGGCCTTTTATTGAAGGTTGTCAAGTAACATATGCTTTAATTTATCCCATTCCTTTTATCTTAGGAGCCCTATAGTCTCATGCATGTCTAAATTTAAAAGCATCAGCAGTGAAAGGACCCCTAACCTTCTCATTATTAATGCCAAGCTCTATGCATTGACACATATGAGACCATGCATCCATTACATACTCAGATTCTTTTTTTTGCCTGCCGCTTTTTCTGGCATTTCATTTAGTGGGCTAAAATGTCAGCCAGCAACATTTGGCCAGCTGCAGAAGATATTCACCCACCTCTAAAAAAAGATGCCATGATATTGTGTCTCCGCAGAGTTCAGTGAAGATCAACCAGATCAGTCTGGACGAAAGTGGAGAGCATGTGGGCATCTGCTCCGAGGACGGGAAGGTGAGATCTCTCCGCTCATCACCGCTGGTTACTGATCCTTGGGGCCTGCAGCAGAAAGAATCACCAATCAGTGTTTTCCATCTTTCATAATTCGTCCTCAGATTCATATAAAACTCATCTTATCTGGTGTTAAACTTTATGCTAATGATGTGGAACTTGAGGCATTTGGTAGTGAATTTTCAGGAGGCACTTCTCTCACAGTCTAAGCATTAACCTGGAGTTTTATCTCCACTATATCTCCACATAAACCCATATTTTTTTCATGATGCGGGAATTTATAAAAAGCTCGCACCAATTTTTGAAGAGTAGGGGAAAGGATTGCACTCAGATCCGTCGAGCTGTCAGTCAGCCATCAGCCGTCTATGGATACCCTCTCCATGTTCTCCACCTTGCTGTTATCTTGTCTCTTCTCATCATTACCACCATCCTTCATGGATTTCGCAGTCAAGATATGCTCTCTGATATCACCACCACCACACCCCCCCATACACACACACACACACACACACACACATTTCTAGCACTCTGGTGGCAAAAACAAGATCTTGTCGCACAAAAAGTAGAGCAGACAATTAAAATCAATGCTACAGCAATTGTTTGCCCTCAACCAATTCAGCTGGCTGTTAATCCTTTGAAATCTAGCTTAATCCTTAATCACTGGTGCAGCTAAAAAAAATGACGATAGTATCAGAGTTTTATATTATTCCCACACTTAAAAAAAATCTTCTTTTTGGGGCCTCAGATAAAGGAAAAAGGGGGTGTCATGTTCTCTAATGGTACATTAGAGTTTTCTGCGGTCAAGTCCAAGATTAGGACCCCTGTTTCTAAACCCTGCAGGGTTCAGAGAATCAACTTGTCCACTAATTGGTGACCCAGCGGAGAAGTAGGGAGCCAATCAAAGTCTTTTCTGACCACAATTCCCCCCGCTGGCCTCAGATAGTTGCAGAGGCAGCAATTAAAGGAGAAATTTTTGAGTTATTCACCTTTGCTCACCATCTTTTTTGCTGTCTCGTCTCTGTTTCAGGTTCAGGTGTTCGGCCTCTATACAAGAGAGGGCTTCCATGAGAACTTTGACTGTCCCATCAAAGTGAGTTGGTATCAGATTTTCTGAAAACTTCTCTGAAATCTATTGGTCTTACCTTCATATAGCACAAAGAAAAATCTAATTTCACTCCTCTAAACAGTCAAACTTTATGGTCTAATCTGTCCCCTATGTATTGTTTCGTAGGTGGTAGCGTTGCACCCTCAGTTCACCAAATCGAACTACAAACAGTTTGTCACTGGAGGCAACAAGGTAGGTTTGAGTAGTACTTTATACTTGTGCAGTCATTATGTACAGTTTTAGGCATTTCCTGCCACAATAATTCATCCTGATTGTGTCCGGGGTGAAAACTGAATCCTGCAAACCTTCTCACTTTGGCTCTGCTGAAGGCGATGCAAAGGCCTTTGTCTGGTGTGAAAGGCTCTTACTTTTCTGTCTCTTTGCTGGAGTGCTCTCGGGAGAGCTGCCCATTTTCACAAAGTGCTGTTCGCTCAACAGTGTTTGAAAGGCAATGGTTCACAAGCACAGCAAATAGATGTCATTATCAAGAGGGTACATAGTCTTAGGATTTCCGGGCGCCTACAGTGATCTCTTTCCTAAATGTTGCCTCCGGTAGGTATGTCACTGCGGAAGGCGAAAAGTATTTTAGACGTTAGATTTGTCTTTTTACCTTTTGGAAGTAAAACAACTGTGTATTACCACATGCCAGTTACACCTCCATAAACTGCTCCAATGTAGCGTCAACACACAGCCATCCATAAATAAAGTATACTGACATTTATACAACAGGGGTGAGGAAAAACAACTTTTTTATGAAACCCCATTGTTAGTGTTACTTTGCCATTTTCTTTCAATTGGCGCTGATTCCTCTCAGTTCCAAGTTGTGAGGCCCTCCACAAGGTGCCTGTGATGAAAATCAATAAGCCTCAACGGGAGCCACGTCCTGTCAAAGGAAATTCAATTTTGTCTCCACAGTTCTTTTGTCATATCATCTCTTTGTAGAGCAAACTGTTTATTAACATAGCCCAACTGCTGAATTAAAGGGCCTATACAACCTTCTCTCAACCTCCTTGGTAATATAATGTACTTTTTTGGGGGGCTTTTTTAATATTAGTTTATATTGTAAGGAAAGTAACAATGCAGGGAATGTGAATGACAGGATTTGTCCTCTAGTATATGCAGCACAAGGCCTGAGCATTTAACTGTGATTCATGAAGTAGGTCTGCAGCCACATTGCACTGTGGTTCCAAAAAAACAATCTCAGGACTATCACCAAGCTCCTACACCTCGTGAGAAGACAAGACAGTAAATACAAAGCATGAAAATGTCATGAATTTGTGCTTAAATACTTATTTCTATATTTTACACCACCCACAGTGATTACAGTAAATGGTGTGTATCCTAAAGAAGCCATAAGCATTAGGATCAAAGTGAGAGGGATGTATGAAATTGCTCATGACGTCGTCCATGTGAGACTTCACTGAATGTGAAGCTTTCTCACTCAGTTAGAGTCTAATGAGCAGTCTATCTTTATTGTCTTTGTGCCTAAATGCTCTGAAGTGGAATTCAGATCTACATGTAAGGATTAAAAACAGGTTTTACTTCAGTATTTGCAGGAGAGGTCCTTACAGTTTAAGTTACATCTATAAGGCTGCTTCACCCTTTTCTCAGACACAGCTCCTGACTGCCTGTATCTGTGTAATGTACTGTGCATCTACTGCCCTCTGTAGGCCGTACCAAACAACTGCACTCCAGTGTTAAATACCCAGTGTTAAATATATGTATATGTTCCTGTTTCCTTCCTCTAAGCTTCTTCTGTATGAAAAAAACTGGCTGAATCGCTGGAAGACGTCTGTTCTACACGAAGGCGAGGGCTCCATCACTAATGTCCAGTGGAGAGCTAATCTCATCGCCTGGGCAAACAACGTGGTGAGTGTTCGGTCACACGCTCCAAAATAAAAAGCACAGTATCTGAATTGGAAAATGCTAATGTTTTATTTCTGTTGGGGTTTCTCTCAGGGAGTTAAAATCTATGACATCAGCACCAAACAGCGGATCACCAATGTGCTGCGGGATAATGTCAGTCTGAGGCCTGATATGTACCCGTGCAGCCTGTGTTGGAAAGACAACACCACTCTCATTGTTGGCTGGGGCACTTCCATTAAGGTTTGCTTTGTTATTTATTTAATTTACAGGTCATCACAGGCACCAGCTGCTGCAGTTTTTCAGTTGATATTTTCTTCTCTCTCCACAGATTTGTGTCGTGAAAGAGCGAAATCCCACTGAAATGAGAGATCTGCCCAGCCGCTATGTGGAAATAGGTATAAAGTATTTGTTGTTACTACTCCTGTCTTATAAATATATTAAATCCACTACAACAAGAGGACAGTACATTT
Organism: Lates calcarifer; assembly: GCF_001640805.2. Classification (NCBI taxonomy): domain Eukaryota; kingdom Metazoa; phylum Chordata; class Actinopteri; family Centropomidae; genus Lates; species Lates calcarifer. Next base: position 14,578,937 of record NC_066856.1, on the reverse strand, counting down.
GATTCTCTCCTGTTTGCTTTCTCTTCCTGTGTCTCTTTCAAACAGTGTCTGCGTTTGAGACTGAGTTTTTCATTAGTGGCCTGGCGCCGCTGGCGGATCAGCTGGTCGCCCTGTACTTTGTGAAGGAGAACCCTGATCATATGGTAATTATGCTGCTTTTCAGTGTCCACTTTATTACAGTCTAATACAGTCCAGTACAACGGCCCTGCCATAAAATATACATTTATGAAGCTTAATAATCAGTTTTTGGTGACACTGTTGGAAATGAACATTACAGGCATCATGATATTGCATTAGATTCCACATATGAACCTAATAAAGTGTTAAATAAAGGAAGAAATATGATATACAACTTTTTCATCATTGTGTGTGCAGGATGAGGAGTTTTGCGCGCGGCCCCGTCTCGACATCATACAGCCTCTCCCTGAGAGCTGCGAGGAGATCTCCTCAGACGCGCTGACCGTGCGCAACTTCAAAGACAACGAGTGCAGAGACTACCGCCTCGGTGAGACTATAAACCACCCCCTCCCTCCTCGAGAGAAATGTCACGCAGCCTCTTAACTGCGCTCTGATTTCATTATGCGTGGACTATCAAATGTCAGCTGTAATGCGCAGTACGCAGAGGGATAAATGTATTTTCATTAACAGTGCATTCGGAGGGAGAGTCGCTCTTCTACATCATCAGTCCCAAAGACATCGTCGTGGCCAAGGAGCGAGACCAGGATGACCACATCGATTGGCTGCTTGCAAAGAAGAAATATGAGGTTTGTGTCTGTGAATTTTATGAATGTTACAAAAGGTTACAGTCTATTATGTCAAAGATTAATTGTGTGTCTTGTTACTGTGGTTGACCTGTGACAGGAGGCGCTGATGGCTGCAGAGATCAGCTTCAAAAACATCAAGAGACACGATGTCCAGAAAATTGGGATGTCTTACATCAATCACTTAGTGGAGAAAGGAGACTATGACAGCGCTGCGAGGTAGGTTCTCCATGTTTCGACTGTAAGATGATACGTTTTACCAGGGACCATCTGACTCCATCTGATTCGTGTGTTTTGTTTTGTCAATGCAGGAAGTGTCAAAAGGTTCTGGGCAAAAACATGGAACTATGGGAAAATGAGGTCTACAGGTTCAAGACCATCGGACAGCTGAAGGTAGGTGAAGGGCTCTCGGTCATATTACAGTAAACATGGTTATGAATTGATTATGAAATGTGATGTGTTCTCTTTGTATCAGTTGATCAGTCTCTTATCAATATGGCTTCTCTCTCCAACTTCAGGCCATCAGTCAGTATTTACCCAGAGGAGATCTGCGTCTCAGACCAGCCATCTATGAGATGATCTTGCATGAATTCCTCAGGACTGATTATGAGGTACTTTGTCCTCTGATAGCCCTGTCATCCTGCGACAAATGAATTCGTCAATAAATATCAGCTAAGTCACTTTCTTGTTTCTCTCCGCAACAGGGTTTTGCTACACTGATCAGGGAGTGGCCCGGAGAACTTTACAATAACAATGCAATTGTTCAGGCCGTCACCGATCACCTGAAGAGGGATCCCACTAATAGCACCTTGCTCACCACACTGGCTGAACTGTGAGTCATCTCAACATAATATACTGTGTGTCTGCATTGATACTGAAGGGCCTCTGGGGTTGAAGGAGTAATGCAGTGACTTGAAAATAACTGTTGACAGAAGAAACTGACCCAAAATCATCTCTCGTCTGTCTTTGATACTTTTGCAGTTATACTTACGACCAGCGGTACGACAGAGCCTTAGAAATCTACCTCAGACTGAGGCACAAAGACGTTTACCAGCTGATCCACAAACACAACCTTTTCTCATCCATAGAGGACAAGATCGTACTCCTCATGGACTTTGACAGAGAGGTAAAAGACAAATCATTCTCTTCATAATCAAAGGATCTGTTCTAGTCAGCAGCTAAGTAATATTTGCTCTGAATTTATGTTGCCAGAAAGCTGTGGACATGCTCCTCGACAATGAAGACAAGATATCAGTAAGTGCACCTCGCACCCATCAGTCTTTTGAGGAATATTCTGGTAAGAATATCTGTTAAATGCTCTTTCTTTTCACTCTGCTAATAGACAGACAGGGTGGTCGAAGAACTCGCAGACAGGCCCGAGCTACTACACGTGGTGAGTTGAGATAACTTTAAATTTAATCACATCAAGCCTCAAAATTTAATTCAGAGCTGATTGTAACGTGTTTGTAACTCATCTTCTCTTTACAGTATCTCCATAAGTTATTCAAGCGGGACCACCACAAAGGCCAAAAGTACCACGAGAGGCAGATTGGCCTGTACGCCGAGTACGACCGACCAAATCTCCTACCTTTCCTGAGAGATAGCACACACTGCCCACTCGAAAAGGTACAATTCTTCACCTTTCTTAATCCTAACACACATCCAAATTTCCTGAAGCTATAAAATGTGAATTATGTTGAATCCTCTTTTCTGTCTTTCTCTCTCAGGCTCTTGAGATTTGTCAGCAGAGGAACTTTGTGGAGGAGACCGTCTTCCTGCTCAGTAAGAGTTAATCAGTGTTTGTTTTCCTACTTGTTGAAATCTTTAAAAGGAAACTAATCTGTCACGTTGCTGCCAGGCCGGATGGGGAACTGCAGACGAGCTCTGCAGATGATCATGGAGGAGCTGGAGGACGTGGACAAAGCCATTGAGTTTGCTAAAGAGCAGGACGATGGCGAGCTGTGGGAGGATCTCATCTCTTACTCCATTGACAAACCACGTATGATACAGTCTCCTCACTCTCACTCATTCTTCTTCTCCTCCTGTCATTTTCTCACTTGCACAATATTTCTTGTCTCTCTCCAGCATTCATCACTGGCCTCCTTAATAATATTGGCACTCATGTGGATCCCATCCTGCTCATCCACCGCATAAAGGAGGGCATGGAGATCCCAAACCTCCGAGATTCACTGGTGAAAATCCTTCAGGACTACAATCTACAGGTCAGACATGTTTCTCTGAGATTAGCTAACATTTTTCACTTGCAATCTTGATGATACACACAATCAGAATCAGTAATCGCAGGTACAGATGGTAGAGTGGAGTGTTGTATTAATACTTTCTTTGTCAACAAAAGAGCAGTTTATTCCCTCTGAAATCTTATTAGTACATGGTTAGTAGATTAGATTTGTAGCACTTCATGACAGTAGGAGGGAGATGACATTGCATCTCTCGTGTTTTATTGTGATATTTATTTATTTATTTCATTATTTAATCATTTATGTGGAACTTATAACCTGAGTAGCCCCGCTTAGAAGATATATTTACCACTCTAGATGATTTTAGAGGAGAAATATTAAAGCACCAGTGTTTGTTTTCCTGTTTTGAAGATTCTGTTGAGAGAGGGGTGTAAGAAGATCCTGGTGGCCGACTCTCTCTCCCTGCTGCAGAAGATGCACCGAACGCAGATGAGAGGAGTCAGGGTCGACGGTGGGTCCACTTTTCGTGGCATTAATGTGGAAACAATGAAGATTAAAATCCTTTTAAACTGAACTCTTAAAACTGTTGCTGTTTTTCTTTTCAGAGGAGAACATTTGTGAATCATGTCATGCTACAATATTACCATCAGGTAGGTCATTTACTGTGTGTTGCTGTGTGTGTTGTGTTGTATTTAAAAGCTACTTGTTGTTCATTTATGCTTCACACCTGCTGTTTGTTTCAGATATGGCCAAACCCTTCGGCGTGGTCGTCTTTCACTGCAGACACATGTTTCACAAAGAATGTTTACCATCTCCAGGAACAGTAAGTACTTCTACATGTATCATATCCACTCATCACATGTTTCTGTTGTATTTTATTTCATCCAAGAAGCTCAGACATAACTTGACTGTCCTATATATTTTAAGATTCCTGGGGTGCAGTTTTGTAACATCTGCAGTGCGAAGAGGCGAGGGCCAGGAAGTGGAATCCTTGAGATGAAAAAGTAACGAGGATATGTGCACTCACAATGTTATTATTGATGCTTTTATCCCCCCTCCACCCTCCTGCTGCTTTCCCTTTACTGTCAGTGCATCGATCAATAAATATCACTTTCCCTCAGTCACTGAATTGTACACTTGCAAAAATGCAAAGCATTTATATCGGATTGTCTCTGTATATTTAAATCTAACAACTGTAAAGTGCTGTACTTGTTCTGCTTGCCACTAATGTGATTTGGCGATGAATTGTCTGCAGTCGTCTGAAAAATAAAATCACATAAAAACTGTCTGGTTTGTGTCCGATAATTATGTATGTCCTCCCCATAACTCAGTTTAAGAATGTATTTACAAGTCTGATATTTCTGAGTTTTATCCAAGAAAAAGTCTAAATTTAATAAGAAGTCTATGATATTCTGTATATTGAAATGATTTAAATCATCAAAAGGCGGGGAAACTTTTAAGACCACCCTCCACACTATTTTATATTTTATTATTATCAAAGATTTCATTAAATAATTGATCCTGAGGGAAAGGAAATTAATTTACTCTTCACTGTTTGAGCTTTAGTAATTAATCAAAAACAAATTAGCAACATTACAGCCACAGTATATTTTAAATGTGTCTTAAATGACAACATATTCCTGGAAAAAGATGTCTAACCTCTCATTAGATTTGGTTTGACTGAAACACCCCTTGAGGCCTGTTTATACAGTATGTTGAACATCTCCAAGAGACTGAACCATTTGGGATATTTAGCTATGATCTTTGAGTGTGGAAATTTTGAGAAACAGTGTATAAAGATTCACTGTTAGTTTTTTGAAATATTAATGGTTTTGCTCTGTCCATATTAACAGAAGCTTTGAAGAAAACCCACAAACAAACTACAACTATGTGACCTGGTAATAGATGTGAAAGCATGGCACCAATAAAGCAGAGATCACATACTCAACACTTTGCCAGAAAAGACATCCAGCTCACTTGAGAGACCTGATGTCGCGATTTTCAGCAGTGAAAGAAGTATTTGGACCCTTTATCTAAATAAAAGTAGTAACATTACAATGTGAAAATATCCTGATACAAGTAAAGTCCTGTTTTCAAAGTAAAACTATTCACTAGTGGTCATTTTACTGCAGGACAAGTACTTTTTAGCACACTTTAAGGACATTTCGCTGCCAATACTTTTGCACTTTTCCTTAAGTTTGCCTTTTGTTTTGCCTGTATGTTGTATATTATTAACTTTCTACTCCAAATTGGGCATGTTTACACACACCAGGACTTTCTTCTGGCTGTCATTGTACTCAAACACAGTACCAATACCAAAGATCAGGAAGACAGGAAATACAGCAAAAACAGGGACAACCACACAACAAAGGTAAATAAACATAAATATATGAATATTATGTGCAAGCAAGTAGGTAAAAGACTTAATACAGATATATATAGTTCAGTGAAAGATCTTTTTAAACCCATGACTATAAAACATAGATATATACATATAGTAACAGTTTTTGAAAGTTGTAAACAAGAAATTTTCCATTAGTTAAATTTACATTTACATCACAGTCTCTGATAATAAATGTAAAAAAAATCTAAATATTTAAAATTAAATTTTCCAAAACTACAATCTCGGTTTTGAGTGTGGCTGAAGGGCTGCTACGTCACATCCGCCGTTTCCCTCCGGAAGTACAGTTAATTTTTATTCACAGGGAAAAAAACAGCTGTTGTTGAAAAAGAAAACATCAAAAGTGAGTTTCACTGACGTACGTCGTGCCTTTTTGTTTTCGCTGGGGTTAGTATCGTGGGGGTTGCTCTGTAAACTGTGGACTCGGGCTGTGTTGGCCGCTGTTTTTCCGCTGACTTGGAACAGCGAGTCTCGTTTCGCTCATTTGTTGCGAGTTGGCTGCTGCTGCTAGCGTTAGCTCCCCCTCACTGTGGACTCTTCAGCTAGCACACTAGCCACTCTTAGCTACTCAACTGGCCATTTCTGACTGTCTGCACAGCTTGTGAGGGCAACAGTCTCTGTCGGCTGTCAGACAAGCTATAAGATCCTTTACACAGGCGCTGGATAAGTGAGTAAATGTAGATCGTACATTGTGTGACTCGTTAGCCATCTAGTTTAACTACGATCTGTCACTGTTTATGTCCAACGTTAGCCAGCCTTGTTGCTTATAGGAAAACCAGGTAACTATTAATGCAACTGGAAAAGAATTACAGGACATAATAATATAATATAAGCCTTGAATTTACTTATTTCCCAATTGTGCAGATGTGTTATTTTGATGTGGTTTGGGGGCAGGTTATCTATTCAGGAGGGCTTCACCGCATGTTATTATTCCACCACAGAGGATAAAAGAAACAGGATTGTGAATCCTAGCCAGTTTTTTACATCATAAATTTAACATTACGTTGTATTTGTTTTGTAGTTGTGGCTTTATTATGTTTGTTGTAATTTATCTATTTTCAACTAATGTTTTCTGACAGAATGCCGGCCCCAAAGAGAGGACCAACTCCTCATGACTCTCAGCCCAAGATGAGGAAGTTGGATGAGGATGGGGAGGCACTTCCATCCAAAACTGCACCAGCTACCATTAATAGGTCCCTGAAAACAGGAAATTCGCAAGAAAAGTCAGCAGCCCCCCGGACCAAGAAAAAACTGTCCACTTCAGCAGAAGAGGGAAATAAACCAGCCAAGTCATCCAAACAGAGCTCGCCTTCGAAGGATCCCAGCAAAACCATTTCTGACCCGCCTATCAAAAAAGCCAAGCTCCTGAACACCACAAGTGCCTCCTGCGGAGAAGCTCCCTCACAGAAAGCTAACTCCAAAGCTTCCCTGAAGCGAACAGCCTCTACAGACTCTGACGATGAGTTGAGTAGTGACAGCAGTAAGATTGACCTCTTTCGAGAGAGGGATGATGGTGACAAGGCCCGCTGTATCAGAAAATATTCTAACAAAGCGAAGCGTAAGGCTGAAGAGTCATCCTCTGACCCACAGGAAACAAGCCAAGGGTTACCATCTGCACCTACAGACCCCGTACAGATGGACCATAATTATGGCAGATTCTCAGATTTGCCAGATAGTCAAAATGTGGGTGATGCTAATCAGAATGAGAAAAAAGAATCTGCAGAGTCTCTTACAGAACTCAGGAGACAAGAAAAGTCAGATAATGCAGCACAAGCAGAGTCAAAGGAGACTTCAGTCTCTGTGTCAGGCAGTGCTAAGACTAGTAAACATGAGGAATTAAAAAATTCAGAAAGCCAAAAGCTCATAGATAATGACACACTACCATCATCTAGAGGAATATTACACTCTGCAGCTGCTGCAGCTGCAGATGCTCCTTGCATCACACCTGAGGCTGAGGAAAATGAAAAGGAGTTGTCCACCAAAAGCCGAAAGGATGTAGATGATAAAACACTAGCACTGACAGCGGAAACACTATGCTCTCTTAGTGGAGAGGTGATTCCAAGCTGTGAAGGGGAAGATGAGGCACATGAAACAGCAGGCTCAGCTTGCAGACCAGAAAGTCAGACAGGTGTGAGCAGTGAAACTGAAATAAAGGAGACCACAGAGTTTGTTTCTGAAGGAATGGACCTGAATAGAAAATGTAAAACTAAGGAGAGTGAATGTGAAATGAAAGGAGTGATTGAAGCAGCCAGTGCCTCAGCAGAGCTTAAAGATGTAGGTATAGAAGAGAAAGTGTTGTCAAACAAAGCAAACTCTGCTCCAGAAGAGATCCTGGTAGGAAACAGTAATCCAGAGAGCCAAACAGACCTCAGTGTCAAAATCCAAGTTACCTTTAAAGAACAGTCGAAATCTGTACACATGCCAGACCAAGTGCCAGAGAAAATTACCAACTCCTGTGATGGGGTGAACAAAGTAGTCAGAAAGTCTGAAGAAAAGCTTGAAGAAAGTGAAAGAAAAGGAGTTGAATTCCAGTCGACTCAGTCTGTTGCCGGTCCCGGGTCTTTTGTTGAGGTACAGCTGAGCAGTGGCGTGACAAACAAGATGACTGACAGCTGTGCTCAAATATTGACACCTGATTGCGAGGCAATGCACGGGCAAAAACAAAGAGAGGTGCTACCTGAATGTGTCACAGTCCAAGAGAGTCAAATAGACATGGGCATGCAGACTAAAATAACATCAGAGGGGATGTCTGACTCAGCACCTGGAGAGGCTGCACAAAACCAGGAGAACCACAGAGGTGACGACCACACTACAGAAATACCTGCTGAAGATGTGAAGGTAAAGTCGACAAGTATGGAAAAAGAAAAGGGGGTGAACTTTGAGTGTGCCACTGCACCAAGTAGTCAAAACAAAATGGATACACAGACCACAACGACATCAGAGCAGGAGATTTCTAATCCAGCCTCTGCACAAGGCCAGAAAATCCAAGAGGTTGGTGAAGCTGTCACAGATGTATCTGCTGAATTTAATAAGGATGGTGTGGTTGAAAATTCTAAAATTGTGGAAATGCAGACCACATCGACATCACAGATTTGTCATGCAGCCCCTAAGGTGGAAATACAAAATCAGAAAGGAGATGTTGTGAGTGAAAATCCTGAAAAAATTGAGAGCTCTGTGTGTGCTACTGGACCCCAGAGTCAAAACAAAATTGAAATGCATACAACATCAGAGATTTCTAATCCAGCACCTACACTTGAGGTGAAAAGGCAGGAGAGCCCAGAAGTGAGTGAACCCACCACAGACATATCTAATAAAGCAAACGAACATCCAGCTACAAATTGTCAGAGCACAGAAGACGAAGACAGGGTTGATGCTGAGTGTGTCGCTGCTCCAGAGAATCAAACACAAGTGGATATGCAGACTGCAGCTACATCGCAGGAGCTTTCTCACCTAGCATCTACAGTGGAAATACAAAACCAGATGAGTCAGGAAGTCAGTGAATCTACCACAGACAGGCCTGATGAATTTCATGAGGATCAAAAAGTTGAAAATTCTAAGTTTGTGCAAAATGAAAACAAGGCGAACGTTTGAACCCATGGCTGCACCAGAGTGTCAAATGGAAATGGAATTGCCTATGACAGCAACATCAGAGATCTCTAACTCGGCTCCTTCAGTGGAAATACAAAAAATAAGAACCACAACACCAGGGGATGTAACTAACACATCACCCACAGTGGAAATGAAAAGCCAGGAAGTCAGCGGACATGCTACGGACATATCTACAAAGGTTCACGACGACCTAATGGTTGAAAATTCTCAAAATGTGATGGATGAAGACGGGATAAACTTTGAATCTGTGGCTGCACCAGAGAATCCAGCCTCTTCAGTGTTAAGAGAAAGTCAGAAAAGCCAAAGTGAAGTTGATATGGAGACTACTACAACATCAGAGATTTCTAAAGTAGCACCTACAGTAGAAATACAAGGCCAGAGGAGCCAGGATGTAAGTGAACATAGCACGGACATCAATCAAATCAAAATGGAAACACAGGTTTCATCGACATCTGAGATTTCTGGTCTAGCATCTAAAGTGGAAATACAAAGTCAGAAAAGCCAAGTCACTGAATCTGAAATAAAAGAAGATCTAAAGGTTCCTGCAAATGAGTGTAATGAAAATGAAAACAAAGTTATCATGAGATGTGTCAATGCTACTGAGAGTCCAATAGAAATGGAAATGCAGACAGCAGCAGCACCTGAGGAGGTTGCTGATCTAACAGCTGCAACACAGACACAGAGCCAGAGAGGTCAGGAGGTCAATGAACTCACCACAGACACTGAACTTGAAAAAGATGCTATCGTTGCTTGTACTGAGAGGAGGGAAAACAAGGAAGAGGTTATCACTGAATGTGTTCATGCTACTGAGAATCAAACAGAAATGGAATGCGGAAACAGCAGCAACAACAGAGGAGATTTCTGATCCTGGATCTGTAGTGGAAATACAATACAAGGCAAGCCAGGAGGTCAGTGAACTCAACACAGACAATGTTCAAAAAGATGTAGAGATTCAAACAAGCATGGAAACTACTGCAGCACCTATAGCAGAGCAACAAAACCATGGGATGGAGGAAGTCAGTGAACACACTGCAGCCTTATCAAATGCAATTCAGAAACCTCTTCCTGTGACAAATTTGGAAAATAAAGAAAATGAAAATATGCCTGAGACAGAACCCAGTGCTGAAGTTATCCACAGGGATATGGATGTAATAAGTGGATCAATAGAACCAGTGGATTCTGCCTTAGAGGAGGGAACGGGGAAGCAAATGATTAATGAGGCTGCAGTCATTTCTGGTGATAAGGCTGACACCATTATTGAAGGACAAGGAGAGGGAACTGGAAGCAATGAAGTAATCGTTTTTGTTTGTGGCCAGCCAGATGACACTGATGTTGTAATTCAGGCATCAGAAGAGCAGATTAAGACTGTTAATCAGTCAGAGGTTCAGCGTCATGAAAACCAGATAGTGTACGAGCCCATTAGCAGTCCTGAGAGTAATGACGATAGGGAGACATCTGCAGCATCAGAGGAGCGTGATGGTGTGTCTTTACTGGATGTACAGAACACAGAGACCCAGCAGGTAAAAGAAGATGCATCTACTAATGAGGAGAGCAAAGAAATTTGTGACCCACAAGTGGGAAATGAGGACAACGATAAGCGACAAATTTGCGACAGCCAAGCAGCAGCTGAAATGGAAGCACAAAGCGTCAGCGTGCCAGAAAGTTCTCTCCCCGCACAGTTGGAGCAGAGTAACATGAATGTGGATGTGAAACAAGTTGCAGTGATCAGCTCCAGCGATGATATCAGCATGCCAGATGGCCAGTCAGAAGATGCAAGGGAAAAAAGTGAAAGGAATGGCTTTCCAGAGTGCGTCAGTGTCACAGAGTTTTCCGAACAGGTGCAGGAGGACGCTGGACCTCAGGAGGTCACAGACATCACGGTGACGACAGCAACAAGCCACCACCGCTGCCAAGCCTGAGGTACCAGATAGTACGTCTGAGGAGTATGTGATCTTAGAACCGGTCCCAGAGAGTGAAATTCACTTTGATATTGTCACTCAAGCAGCAGCAGAATCAGGTTTGTCCGCCTCGCTTTCAGAGGAGGTGAGTCCAGACAGTGCTTTAGTAGGTGAAGCAGAAAATCAGAGGCTTTTAAATGGTTCCAGACAAACCGTCTTCCCTGAGGGAGAAGTGCATGAGGTCAAAGATGCTTCACTGACTGGTTCAGATGAGGATAAGATGACCAGGGTTAGCACAGAAATATCAACAGGGGAAGGTTTTGAAGTAGAAAATTTGGAACCATCATCTGACATGATGGACATCACTGCTCAACACACAAATGAAGATTGTAATGCGGTGGTGATAGAGAATGCTGAGGGTAATTTGGATCTACAAGAAGTGCAGATTTTGGAGGATATAGAGATTGGTCGTGAGATCGTAGTAGCAGAGGAGGAGAATGAGGAAGACAGTGACATTACAATAATAGAAAAACTCCAGGAAACACCTGAGGCAGCCCCTCCTAAAAAGGCTGATGAAAAGGTTAATGAGAAAACTAAAGACGACGTCAGTGGGACCAACTTGAAGCCAAACAGTGCAGCCGGCGAGAAGGCTGAGGATGATAAAAAGGGACAGGAGCCAGAAAAACCCAAGAAGCAAGAAATGAATACACAAGCCAGGACCAAAGCTCGGCTGGCAGCTCTGGCTGAGCAAAAAGCTGCGGCGTCTAAGAGAACGGCAAACAGACAGCAGCTGAACCTCTTAGCTCTGTGTCAGGAAATTGCAGAGGACATTGCCACAGATAGCATGCTGCTGAAGAGGATAGAGGAGGAGAAACAAGCAGCGGCAGCAGCTGCTGCTGCTGCTGCTGCTGCCGCCACCGCCACCACCACCACAGCCACAGCAGCCAAGGATGAAGCCGGCAAGATGGAAAGTCCACCTGTTAACACGCAGGATTCAGATACTATTAATGTTGCAACTCCTGCCGGACCAGAAGGGTGCTCTGCTTCAGTGACCCCCGCTGAGGAGGCGTCTGCGGCTCAGCCCAGCTCAGCCCCAGCTGATTCGGCTGAGGCCAAACCTGCTGCAGAGCCTCAGAAGAGACGCTTCTTCATCACGCAAGTTTCAGTGCCGCTGAAAGCCCACGAGAAGAAGAAGCTAACGAGATATCAAAGACTGAGACAGGTGGAGCTGCAGAGAGAGAAAATGTCCTGGGCACGCGTCAAGAAACTGAAGTCTGACCAGGCAAATCAGATGTTTTCAGACATGGACTGGCAAACACCCATGTCTGCCACCTCTCCATTTTCAATGAGTCCTCTGACCACAACTCCTTCACCTGCAAGTCCATCAGTAACGTCTCCCCCTAGCCCTCCCTCAACTAGCACACCTGCTACACCCAAGGCAGAAGTTCCTAAGACTGAGACTCCCAAGGCTGAACCCATTAAAACAGAACCGACTAAAACAGAAACTTCCAAATCTGAACCCTCTAAAGCAGAAACCTCCAAATCTGCACCCTGCTAAAGCTGAACCTGCCAAAACGGAAACCTCTAAAACTGAACCCCCTAGTACTGAAACCCGTAGATCTACAAGGCAAAGTAAGGCTCAGACTTCTAAAGCAGGCCCTGCTCGAGGGCCGGCCCCAAAAGTCACCAGGTCAGCAGCCAAGAGGACCCTCCCAGCTGTACCTCCTCCCATGCCCAACGGACTTAATGCGCAAAAACCGAAGCCCGTCGAGTACAAGCCATACAAACCCAGGCCCAAGTATTCCCCTGATGACTTTGAGCTAGATGATGACCCGTTACCAGTAGCTCCGGTAAAGCCCAATCCTCAGCTGAGACCCACACAACTGACCCGACCCATCCCTCAGTCAAACCCCAAAGCTCAGTCTAAACCCGCAGTTCAGTCAAAATCCACAGTTTCATCACAGCTTGCCAGCCAGGCAAAACTCAAAGCTCCGCTCACGCCTGCTGGGCAGATCTCAGGACAGTCAAAGCCCACTGTAGCAGCTACGGCTCAGCTAAAACCTGCTGCTTTCACCAATCCACAATCAAAACCTGCTGTTGCAACAACCCTCCAGTCAAAGGCCACACCTACAGCTGCAGCTTCATCAAAACCTGCTCCTTCAGCTAAAGCTCCATTAAAGCCTCCTGTCCTAACAACGCCGCAGCCAAATGCAGTTTTGGCTCCGGGTCAGCACAAGCCTGCTGCTTCTGCTCCCAACCAGGTAAAACCTACTGCCAGTGGAGGTGCAGCACAGCTGAAGCAGGCGGCTCCAACAACATCTCAACACACTGTTTCAACCACATCTGAGACAAAACCTGATGTTTCTAAGCCTGATGCTGCTTCCATGTCTCGGAAAACCCCAAACCCACCATCAGGGGAAGATGGCAAATGCAAGGTAACTCAAAGATAAATTCTGCTATAGTGTGGTTCACAATCGGTATATGTGAATATACTGTCGCTTATCTGTTCTCTCTTCCTTTTACATAGGATACAGCTGATCCACTCTCATCAACTCCCACTTCTTCCGTTTCCTCTGAAAAGAGCTTGAAAGCGTCTGATGGTGCACAGCAGAGTGAGCAGAAGCTTGCAGGTATGTATTTATTTGCAAGTGACACGATTTATTTAAACTTCTGTCATGTTTTTTGTGGCATTGCTAAATGCAGCACTGACTCTGTCTTCAGGTTATCTTTTACTGAGCAATTATTCTCATTTGTACCCTGAACCATTTAATATTATTTGTACTGTCATCACTGGATTATGAAATCTGAGAAAGAACAATAGCACGCTGTCTGGAAAACACTTTTGATACAGATTTAACATAATATAAATTGTGATATTGTCAAGAAGACCATGGAAACTGTGAAGCTAAAAATGTATGTTATTAGTATGAGTGCATATTTCTATGACAGATATAAAAATGGAGCGTGTTTTTTTTTTTTTAACTGCTCCAACTGTTTGTACAAAATGTTACCAGTGTGTAAAAATCTCACCTTTTCTTACAGTCACTGATGTTGATCCCTCTCCAGAGAATAAGACAGAAACAGCCAAGGCAGCTGAGAAGACATCGGAAAAGCCTTGTCAAGAGTAAGAAGTTTCTCTTAAAATTGTTTGACATGGGTTTTTTTCAGTAGAAACTGGTAGTAGTCTGATGAGTGTTTTTATATCACAGCAGAGCAGCGAAAGCCACAAGATGGTGGGACTCCTCTCTCTGATGCCTGTATGCAAAGAGAAGTCAAGAAACTGAAGGAGGCTGACAAAGATGGCACCCAAACTATTATTGTAAGTGGATTTGTTAATGTCGTCTTCCAGTAATTAAAATGTAGGACTCTATTAATTTATTCTTGCTGTTTTTGAAGGATGTATTTAGATAAAAGCAATGATCAGTTATTTCCTTTGTCTGCCAGGATGCAGGACAGAAACATTTTGGAGCAGTAGCCTGCAGCGTGTGTGGGATGCTCTACTCTGCTGCCAACCCCGAGGATGAATCTCAGCATTTACTCTTCCACAATCAGTTCATCAGCGCCGTCAAATACGTGGTGAGAGCGAGTTTCCTTAAATGAGGCGTCTATTATTTGTCTTGCCGACTGGTTCACAGTATTGACTCATCAGGGCAAAACACCAGTGTATCCACGCAACAGTCTTTTTTTAAATGCACTGAAAGAGCATCCACATCGGGCTGTGAGTAGTTTATTTGAGCTTTAGAGCACTTAGTCACTGTTCAGTTAAGTTCAATGGATGCCTGAGAACATAAACTTTGATGGTAACTGACTGAGAGAGCCAGACTGCAGTTTGGTACATTAAGAGCAACAAGGTAATCTGAACCAATAACAGGAAACAACCCTGAGCATGTTGTAATACAGCAGGTGGAATTCAGTAATGGAGCACAGGTTGGTTCTGACTCCTCACCACCATAAAAGGTCCAAAGCTAAGTATTAAGAAGTTTTCCTGATGTTTAATACAAGTAATTTTCACTCACAATATTCTGCCATTTGACAAACATTAGGTGAAATTATCCTGTTGGTGCAGCAGCATGTAACTGAATTAAGACATAACCAATAATAAAGAGCAAGAAAAGTGACATGATAAGAACATTAACACCAGGTAGTCAAATTTAAGATGGTCAGATGGTTACTGTATATAACAGTTTCTCTTTTATGTTTTTTCAGGGATGGAAAAAAGAGAGGATTCTGGGAGAGTATCCTGACGGCAAAATCATTCTTGTCCTGCCAGATGATCCCAAATATGCTCTGAAGAAGGTAGTGTTTACAGAAAGTGGCTTTTTTCGGTGGTTGTCAGTGTCGTGGGCAGCCTTGCTAAAGCAGTTATATGTATTTCAGTAGGCAAGACAAGGCAGGTTTATTTATATAGCACCATTCAGACACAAGGCATTTGAAAGTGAGGCATTAAATAGACAATAGAAAAAGACAGAAGAAAAATGTCTTGAATAAAATGTCTTCTAGTATAATACAGCCTAACAAAAGGAAATGTAACTGCTATCTTCCCTTGGATAAATTATAATGGTTAAACCAATTTGAGCTTATTATTTCATGTGGGAAATAAACTGTAGAGAGACTATTTTAGAGCCTGTGTTAAGGGCCTAAGGCTATAGAGGGTGTCATATCTTGTACAGTATCACAATACAGGAAAATTCAGTCATACATAATATAGTACAAGAAGTATCTAACCCTTTATAATGCACACATAGCACTTGACATCATTCAGATGGCAGGTGTTCATGAACTGGAATTATTTAGCCACCACCACCGTATTATTTCTCAATTAAACAGCAGCTTGTTTGTTCCACAGGTTGAGGAGATCAGAGAGATGGTGGACAATGACCTCGGCTTCCAGCAGGTGGAGACCAAGTGTCCCTCTCAGACCAAGACCTTCCTCTTTATCTCCAATGACAAGAAAGTGGCTGGATGCCTGATAGCGGAGCACATACAAGAGGTGAGACACCTGTCGATACCACGTATGTCAAAAAAATGATCTGAAATTGATAGACTTGGACATTAGTTTAGGTTTAATACTGAGCCTTGTTCGTGTATGTGTCTGTGATTGGTCACAGGGGTACCGGGTGATCGAGGAGCCTGTACCGGAGGGTTCAGAGGGAGAGAAGGTGATGTTTGAACGGCAGAGAGCCTGGTGTTGCTCCACCACGCCAGAACCAGCGATCTGCGGGATCAGCCGCATCTGGGTCGTCAACATGATGAGACGCCAGGGCATCGCCTCGCGCATGCTCGAGTGCCTCAGGTCAGTGTGTCTACGGCCTGCCAACATTTACATCTCCTACATCACCTGAAAAACTAAAATAACGCTTCCTGTTTTGTTTTTTCTGCACAGGAACAACTTCATATACGGTTCATACCTGAGCAAAGACGAGATCGCTTTCTCCGACCCCACTCCCGACGGGAAACTCTTTGCCACGCAGTACTTTGGTACCTCTCAGTTTTTGGTTTATAACTTTGTGAGCGGAACACGCTCGTCCCAACCCAAAACTGACGCGGTATGACAGCCCAGGGGAAAGGTAATGATGGGATTCAACCGAGACGCTCACTGACTAACAGGACCCGCCCTCGCTAAAAAAAAGTGTCTGACACAGAGTCTTTATTTGTGTAATGATTAAAAAACTAAATTAATCCTTGGAGAGGATACACATTGGTTTAAATCTCAGGATGAAAACAACAAGGTGTTGTTGAAAAATGTTATTAATTCACCCTTTAATCCCTCCCTGCATAGTATTTTGAAAAAAAAAAGAGTATTTTCTTTATACATTTTTAAGCAAACAATTGGTTTTATTAGAAGTATAGAGTTTACATGCATGAACTGACAGCAATAGAAAACAAAGAGCATTTCATTGTTTTTTCCCCATCCCTGAGAAGCATAGTATCAATTGATTGCATTAAATAAACGGTTATTTTAGAGTTTGTCTTCACTCTGTTGTAATGTTTTTTATACCTGTCATGGAGTAAACTATATGTACATTGAGGGTTTTTTCATCTCTTGACAGTCAACAGTGATGCTGCCATTGTTTCAATTTGTGTTTTACGCTTAAAGTCACAACTGCACGATGTACACCGAGCAGTTGAGGTTGACTTTTTTCCTACATCAGTCCCTGTTGATTTCACATTTCAAACTAAATCATCGTAACCAGGTGATTCTGACCGGCGGGACTCATTTCAATAATCTGATCGAAGAGATGTGGGTTAGAACTGTAGCTTGGGCATTAACTGTGTGCTCTAATTTTCTTAGATCACCTTGCCTGAACTGTTTTTAGTTTTCCAAGCTGAGCCATATACTGTACACCATTTAGCAGGGCATTGTAGCCTATACTGTATGAGTGATGTCTTTTGAGTTCATCAAGGCTGTCTATTGCTTTGTTTGTGCCTGAATGAATAATGTGTGACTTACAATGTTGATTTGTTTTCTTTTCTTTTTAGCCACATGTTCTTCTAAGCGGCATCTGGCCTTTTAATGAGTTAGCGTAGAGTATCATCCTCCTATTCCTTAGTAACAACAAATTAAAATGTATATGAAATTATCATGTAGATTTATGCATACTATAATAAAATCTATAATGGAAGATGTGCAAGATCTTAAGGCTCAGGTGTTAAACGGTATGTGAGTGATGGTAAATGTCATCCACGTTCAGCCTTTATGATTGCAAACAGGAATATTTGCTCAGTGATCAACACGAGGGGTTAAGTTGGACTTCTGCCTCTCTCAACACACAGATTTACAGTATCATTGTAATCCATCCCTTATTTTCTTCCTCGTGTCAGCAGTTGCTTTTAGAACGATGTGTCGTGTAAGAAAAAGAAATTTGATTTATACGAAGCTGTTATGTAAATATTTATTTAAATAATAAACACTTTAAAATGTTGTCTCTTGCCCAGATTCTTTTCTTGGTAGAAACAACAGGTGAGTGTGTTATTGTGTACCTTTACTCTCCTGCTTCAGACAAGTATTGGTATTGTGCAACGCCATCTAGTGGCCATTGTTGCAGTAAACATTTGTGTGTCAGTGCATTCATTACGCTAATAAAATGGCAGAATTAATCATTATCTTCAGAATATTAAATGCTAATGAATATAAATTGCACTAATTAAGATCACATTTACATTTTTGAGATAAGTGTCAATTGTGGGAATTGTCTAACTGTCATGTTTTCTCTTTGTAGTTGCAGATATAAACACTCCCCACTTAGTGCATTCCTCGACACTCCTGTCACAACATGGACCAGCTCGATGGCAACTTCTGAGAAAGAAAACAACCTTAGAACAACATGGATACTTCCTCAGGCAGAGAGTGAGAAAACAGAGGTCCCCGCTCCTCCTCAGAGATCTGATACTGATCAGCAACAACTGAGCTGAGCTTCCTAAGGTAACTTTAACACCGCGTTTGCCTTGGCCTTTTGACTTTTACTTACTGCACTAGGATCATCTCCATCATGTGATTTGCAGTGTATGTTTAATCGAATCCAGGAAAAAGTCATTATAAAGAGACACTCCAACAGTTGTAAATACACACTTTTATTCTTACACATCAATTTAAAGAGACAAAATTGTCACAGCTGCCACATTGTAAACAATAACACCATTTATCCTACTCAGAAAGGTCATGTTATCATAAATATGTGATAAACTATCGTTACTCAGTGAAAATTGATGTATATCTTATTTACACTGTAAGTAACAAATATACAAAACAATATTAAAGTATTTACTTACAATTTCTACAATCTGCACACAACCCATTTCACTTTATTTGCTTTTCTGAGGGTAAGAAAACAAAAAAACAGCACCATTTTGACCTGAACTCCAGGCCAAACCTGAGCTGCGACCACAAACTGACCTGTTCGCACAGTGCAGTGGGGGATTGACCTCGTTGCCTGACCATCAGCGGGGACTTGATCTGTTTTAATAGTTTTAAAACAAGATTACAGTAATGCTCTGAGTTGCTTGTTCTTGGTGACAGGCAACCTATAATAAGAAAAGAGCTGCTCTGGAGGGTGTATGGCAAATATACAATCAAGGTGGTACCAAAAAAAAAAAAAACATTGACTATTTTTACGTTGAACATTGAACATAAACTGATAAACAGTATCACAAGCTCTCAACAAATATGGTACAATGTGATAAAAATTGAATCCATTGGCTTGTGTATCTGTGAAACAGTGTTATACATTCGGCAGTTAGCTCAAGTGAGTTGACATATGATAGTGTATTATGCCAAGACTATGGCAACATCAAAGTGTAGGCACCAAAAATAAAATTATATACTGTGGCCCAACATGTATTTGGGGGATGTACCTCTGAATTTAGACAATAAAAGTCTTGAGTTTTTGTTTATTGATTGTGTGATTTCTGTTAAAAAGCTGCAAAAATGTCCTTATAGAATGGGACAGTGCTCACCACAAAAATTGTACAGGAAGTCCAACATATCAGGCTCAGGAAGCCTCCTGTTCATAACACCCTGACCTTTCCCAGGCTGCACCACTACAACCTCACCACCCGGCGGAACCTCTACCATTGGGTGCACTTTGTTATCCTTCATCTTAAAATCAGTAACACCACCAGCGGGCAGCGTGCCATTCCTCTCTGCCCACGTTTTAGCATCCTCTGGATTGTCTTTAGTGTCTGTGATGCTGTCACCACCGTTCACGCTACCCTTGCTCGCCGTGCTCAGGTCATCCTGACACGCGTCTGAGTCGCTGGCATGGGGCAAAGAAAAGTAGGTGCACTTTCTCGAAAATGACTTTGTGTTGTCTTCCTGTTCAGACTTTGTACTGAAAAGTGAATACGGGGTGTTCTGTTCTGTGTCCTCACACATTCCCTCGCCCACAGGAGGGTTTGTGAGGGCTTTGTTTATACTCACTGGGTCTGAAACTGATTTTCTGATCACTGTGTTTTCTCTAATTAGCCATAGTCCATTATCAATAGGAACACTGTCTCCAGGCCCAACTTGTGCATTAAAAGCAATGCATCTTGTTGCTTCACTCAAGGTGTCCATTGCATTAGTGGAATTGAAGTAAGACAACTCAGACATTGCTTTAGATCGCACTATGTGGAAGGGGGAGAAAATGCTTGAATGTTCTTTCTTTTTCTGTTTTGATGCAGACGGGGGTCTTTCACTTCCCTCCTCGTCTGCAGTCACCTCTTTCTTGCCATAAAGTCTCTCAATTGTCCTCCTCACAAACCCTTTAGTGATAGATTTCCGTGCTGAATCGTCTTCACCGCTGGACAGCTCACTTGAAGTCTGAGTCTGATAGCCACCGCTAGCAGAGGTCTGTGCTCTCAACTCAGACAGCTCAGATGAGTTTGAGAAACGTCTGGGTCCAGGCTGAATGTCTATGGCACTCTTTGCCAAGAACATTTCCCTGATGGATCTGACTCTGTTGCCTTCAGGCTCCGTGGTAATAACTCCACTGGAATCATAGCTGAAAGACAGTGAAGACTGAGGAGCTGATCGGGTGCAGAGAGCTGACTGAGACGTGGGAGAGTCAGAGGGTGAATCCTCCACATCTGACTCCAGGTGGACATTTTTTTGAGAAAACCGCCTGACAGCAGGACTCTCTGGAACATTTTTTCTCTTTTGTGCTTCTGCGACTTTCTTTTCCAGAAGGCTTATCCTCTCTGCAACTGATTTGGATATTATCTCCTCAGCTTGATGTTTGACTTCTTCCACAGCCTTCGTGACGACCAACTGCTTTGTTTTACAGCTCTCCCTCATGTATCTGTCCATTTTGGCATGTTCCTCCTCTGAGCTGGACTCTTTTTCAGAGTAGCTTAAATCTTCTTCAATTGAGCTACTGATTTGCTCAATCTTTACCTCTATCTGCTCTTCACAGCTGCTGTGGTCATTCCCGCTGTCCTCATCTGCATTCAATCCATAAGGCTTTGTTAAACTGTCAGACTTTATCAAGCAGGGATCCTCATTGTCTGAGTTAACCTTGTCCCCCTCTGCCTCCTCTATCAAAGCTTTTAGCTTTTTACACTTTGTCATCTCTTCCTCATGATCTGGCAGATCATCAAGGTGCTCCTCTTCCTCAATACTCTCCTTCTCTTCCTCATTGCCTGACAAACTTTCCTCAATTATAACCTTCAGGTTCTTACATTCAACCTCCAGCTGCTCTTCCTCTGAAGAAGCTGGCTCATCCACATCTGAGTTACCTGCATTTTCATCAGTGACGCACAATTTTTGAATCTTTGGCTCCTTCTCAGACTTGTTGCTCAGCTCCTTACATTTTACCTCTGGTGGCTCTTCCTCTTCCTCAGACTGTTTTTCACTATCTGGGCTGGGGACACTCTCCTTCCTGCCCATGTTCAGCTCTACATAGTAGTTAGAGCTCTGTTGCTTGTCCACTTCTTCCTCAGAGTGGCTGTCACAGTTGGAGAAGTCTTCTTCTGCACTTCTCCCCTGTTTTATTTCCTCACATTCAACTTCCGGTTGTTGCTCAACTGCTTCTGAGTGAGATACACTTTGTTTAGAGCTCTCTCTCTCTTCTACATCTTTATTGGTACTTGTGATATTCTGCCCCTCCTCACCTGAACCTGACTCACAATCACTGATAAGCTCATTCTCAGGGATGCTCATGCTCTCCTCACTTTGATTTTCTTCCATTCTTCCTTCCTCTGTATCTTCTTCCACAAACATTACTGTACTATAAAGCTGCCTTTCTTCATCGCCTTTAGTTTCCTGGTCAGTTGATTTATGCTTCACTGTCTCTGTTATCAAGGGAATACTGCCCATGTCTGATTGTTTAGGCTGGTTAATGTTTGTGAATTTTTTAATCATGGAGCTCACGTCAACATTAGCTTTCTCATCTTGAATAACATCCCTGACAGTAACATCATCTTCTGTGGGGGAATGAGATATCTTAGAATCAATGTTATCTTTTTTGATTAACCTGGCAGCCATCTTTTCTTCATTGTCACTCTCAGTTTTGACTTTTACTGAAAGACAAGCCAGTTCCTCCTTGAGCTTCTCTGGTATGTTAAAGTTAACCATGATCTCATCAATTACATTTTCTTCAATGAGACTTTTTTCCAGACCAGCCTCTGTCATGAGTTCATGCTCTGAATAATTAGGTGTTGAGCTGCGACTCTTGCATTTATCGCTGAGTTCCTGAAAGCCTCTCCAACTCTGCAGGAGCTGCTTGGAAGCTGACTGCTGTAAATTTGACAAACTAGCTTTTAACATGTGCGAATCCTCAATACTGGCGATTTCTCTGAGGCAGTCGATCATTTTTAAAGCCTCAGCACAGCTGACATTGTTTGCGTTCAGCTCATCCATAGTGAAGTTAGTTAAGCCTTCCTTTAGGGTCATGACGGACAAGAAGGCGAGGAGAGCTTTAGATGATGAGCCAAATGTAGAGGCTACGTGAAAGGAGAAGTCAGGCAGACTGTTGGACTTTTCTAAACAGGATGGACGTTTGTTCTGTGTGATTTGTCTAATCGACTTTATTGAGTAGCAAATCTTCTCGAGCACAGGTTTCATGTTTGGCTGGTTTGGGATGTTTAATGGCTGTGGCACTGGCTGTGTTTCTGTCATGGATTTCTCTTTATCTTCATCAATCTGACCAGCTTCCAGCACCAGAGTCTCGCAGGTCAGTGTTTTGTCCACTTCGGCTGTTGATTTTATCGACTGTGATGTTTGGTGATGTTTTCGCAGGGATGATGTTTTCCTTGGAGTTTTATTTGCAGGCTCTGATGCATTGTCTGAGGAGAGGTTTCTGGAGAGCATCTTTCTACTTGACTTGCGTCCAACCGGCGGTGACACCATGTCCAGAGACTGAGAATATGGAGACGGTCTCTTTTGCTGTTTAGGTTTATGAAGCATCTTCTTTCTCTCAGTAGAGGGGCTAGCAGTGGAAGCTGCATGTTCTCGTTTGATCCCAATATTTGGTGACGTAATTTTAACAGAATGGTGGTTATGTAGTGATGATAATTTTGGAGAGTCATTAGCACGTTCAGAGGAGAACTTCTTGGTTTGGGGTTTCCTCTCCGGAGACGGACTGCTTATCAGTTTTACTTTTTTTCACCAGTGGATTAGGTGATGATGCTTCTTTTTGAGTTAGGAGTGATGAAATGCTGGCTGATGATGTTCTCTCTCCAGATGTTAAACTAATAGGAGATGCGGACGTACAACATGATGGACTGCTTGTTAAATCTAAGATGCTGTTTGATTGTTGTATCTTTTCTGGTGGCAGTTGTGTCTGTGTTGAACAGATGCCATATGGCAGCACATTATCATTATCACCCACTGTGTTGATGGGAGTAGATGATGTGGTTGTGTCTGAAGAGGCATCACTGTGTTTATCCAGGCAAGCCTTTCTGAGAGACATTTTCCTTTCAAGAGACACATTACTGACCAAAGGGGCCCTTTTAATAGACACAGATCTTGGTAATGGTGCTTCCCTCGGCATGGAGGGAATGTTAGTTTGAGCTGGTGTTGTTGTTTCCATTGTGTGGTTGGTAGGTGATGCGGCATTGTCAGATGTAGGACTGGTAGATAATGGATGATTATCTGACATTTGACTGCTCACTGATGAGAGCCTGTATAATGGGCTGCTGGCTGCTGAAGGTACATCCATCACACAACTTTCAGTGTTTGATAGCTCTGTTATTTCAGCTGGTGGTGGTGGTGGTGGTGGTGGTGGTGGCGGTGGTGTGAGTAGCTCCATTGAAATCGTACTGAAAGGTGTTGCATTCTGTAATGAAATTTTGATTGGACTTGATTTGCTTTCCATTGTAGTGTCTGATCGCATTTCTGTTGAGGCCTTCTCATTCATTTCACAGCAGATGCCATTCAAGGAGGGGTTTATTTCTTCTGTATTATTCTGAGCTACACTATTTAAAGTGGTGCCATGATTATGAGCAATTTCCCCTTGCTGAGTTACTCTATTTTTCTCCAGTGAAGGACTTGATGATTTGTTTTCAAAACACTGGATTCTCAGTTTGACAGACGCTCCTGACAAACTCTCCAGCAGTGGGTCAGATCTGAGAGTCTGACATGGTTGTATTTCAGATTTCTCTTCCACACACCTGCCATTTTCTGTTTGTACAAGAGTAACTGCATCTAATTTTTTTGTTTCCTCATCTGGGGAGGAAGTGGGGGTAAGGTGGGCTTTCTCCAGCCAGTTCTCTACATATTCATTAGTAACAGAGCTGGAGGAGTTAAGAGCAGGCAGTGCCATGCTTTTGCTGATATCATGGGCCTTGTTTTCATTCTTTTTTTCCTGATGCATTGATGTCTGTCGTGTCAGTATTCCCCTCTCAGTAGAAGAAACATTCAGCTTGCTTGTTTCTAAAGAATCTGTCTCACTCTGACTTCCTTTCAGTGGCGATGGTATGTCTATGTCATCTGATGGTTGTGAGCTCTGTGTTGTAACACCCGCGTCCCTTTTTTGTGTCAGTCTCTTTTTAAGCTTCATTGTGCTTTTTGTTGATTTTGATTTATTCCCATAAATTCGCTTAATGAACCCAGCGCTGGAGAAAGTTTTTGCCTTTGTACGTGTCCCAGCCGCTTCTGCAGAATTCTCTTTTTGTCTTTTCCGTGGTGTCAACAGCCGCCGTTTATTGATCACTTTGGGTTTCGGGGACACCCTCTTATCCTTACTGACCTCTCTTTGTTTGGCCTTGCCTTTGCCTTTGGTGGCCTGTGGGAATTGTTGCTGCCTATTTGTCGCTTGCATTGCATCAGTCCTCAGTGACTGCAAGGCAAAATCAGATGTTGCTGACATGTTCTCAGCCCTCCAGATATTAATGGATTCAGATGCCGTTGAAGGTCTCCAGAGCTCAGGTTCGAACTCGTTACTGGAGGAGAGCTGTCCTGTTTCTGAAGTAGCTGGCCGACCAAAAGGAGTCCTGGAAGCAGACATACCCTGCGCACACATGTTTGCAAGGAAATTATCCTGGCAAGTCTGCTGTTCATATATGTGTAAGACAGTTTCAGTGACCTCCTCCCCACTGGATTCAATCTGTAGGATCTCAGCTGATTTGAATGTGGATACATTTCTGCTGTTTATATTGTTGGCATCCACAGATCCAAGTCTTCTCGGTTTTGGTACTGGTCGAGTGGTGCTCTGTTTGACCATACAGTATTGCTCTGTCATGGCTCCATTTTCTGTCTCTTCTTTGTAGGAGTAAGAGCCAACAATTCCTTGCTGAATACCCTCAGGTGTTACTGATGTGATGCTCTCCATAGAGGCTTGCTTTTTTCTTATCTGCGTGTACCCTGGTGTCGGAGCTCTCCGAGGTGACGCCACGTCTGTCTGTACTTTCATATCATCCTCTTCATTACCACTCTCACTGATAGTTCCGTTGCTCAGGGATGGTGGATCCTCATCATTGTTGTCCTTAGTTTTGTCCTTGTTGATGGTGTCAATAGAGGCAGCAGGACTTTGTAAATCCAGCGAGTCTGATTTAGGCGAGCAGACCTCCTGCTCTGCCTCAGACTCTGGCAAACAGCTCACATTAAGCTGATTGGCCACACTTGAGCGCGTAAGAGTAGTTGTCCAGTGGATGGTTTCCTCTTCCTTAATTGTCAAGCGAACCTTCATCTCCACTGTCATGCTGCCATCTTGGTTCACCCGAAAGGACTTCTCAATGTCATCCTCAGAGGGCAGCAAGCAGCCCTGCCCCTCAGCTCCATCGCCAAGGCAGGTGTCACGGTCTGTTTCTGCTACTGACTCCAGCATACGACTCGACTCCAGTTCGACAGAGTTTGTGTGGTAACTGGGAAGATCGCATGAACTTTCTGCCATGGAGTTATGGATCCGATTCACAATATACCTCTCAGATGATGGAGAGAAATTCCTTGACTTTGAACCATATGAAAGATGCTTCTTTTTACCTTTTCAGTCAGAAAGAGCCGAGCACATAAAAAAGGGGGAATGTAGAAAAATTAGGTAAAAAATATCCAAACATTTCAGGCAAGGATTGAAGAGGATAGGTAGGCAGTTTGAAGAGGATACCCAAGAAGCATGAAAGGTAAAGAGAGAGAAAAAAGAAGTTAGAAAGACAGTACAGCTATTCAAAGCTCTTGAAGAACAATAGCCAGCAGCCATGCAGACAGTGTATGTAGGTCATATATGGTATTATGTGTAATATCATTGCCTCAGCGCTTTCCCAATCTTCATCCCATGAGAGCAGGTAGATTACTGTAGGCATTCAGTCTGTGTCATTCGAATGAAAGTCTATTGGACTAACATGCTCTAACTAACTATCGAATAAAACAAAAGAAAAAGAATCTAATCTACATTCTTATTCAACTTACGGTTTAAAGACTTGAGTCTTCTCAGACCCTTTCGGTTGGTAGAGGACCATGTTGGAGCTGGTGATTTCTGTGCATTGTAGTTTGCAGACCTGAAAGGCTCCCTGCCTGCAGCCACGACAGTCCCAGAGCACAATATCAACCCTGTAAGACCATCAACCTGCAGCAGACATAAAATAAATTAATAGAAATACATTTTTGTCCCTTTTATATAGTAGAACAATTAACATTTAAATAAAAAAATATTATCATCCTTGATTCTTATAATATAGTGTTACATAATTCTAAATTATATGTATATATGCATATGACAAGTCTAAATTAAATGTATTATTGGTTAAAATGGCACCTTGTGATACCACCTGGCACTAAATTTACAATAGCTCCTTGACCCTAAAGCCTTACACTGCAGTATCCCAGAATGCCTCTCTGGGTATTAGGTTGAGTTGGCAAAGAAGCTTAACACTTTCTCTTCTCATGTGATGGTTATTTACAGCCATGTTTAAGCCAGTCCTTTATGGGTCAATACTGATGTCACCTAAACCTAAAACTTAATTATTTGTGTTGTACTGGAATGCACATGCATTGCTTATAAAATCCTATTTTTGTCTTGGAATTGAATTGTGTTGACAGACAGAACCACTCACACGTCTGCCATCAGGGGTGTATAGTTTCACCACATGGATCTGCATCAGCTCTGAGATATATTCCAGGATAGACTCAAAAGTGGGTGTAGTCCTCTTGTGAAGCACCACAGTGTGTTGTACAGTGGGGTCTCCATTGCGAAAAACGAGTAGCTTCTTTGGTGTTCGCACAACCACTGGCTCCTGCTTGTGGATGTTGCGGCCGGGGAAAAACCTGGCCTGCTGCACTGTCCGACGACGGGAACTAACAGGCCTGGCATGGTACCAAGGTGGCAGCTTCTTCCTGGCCAGTGCCAGGTTGATAGGTTTTACCTTACGGCTGTCAGAGCAGATGTAGGACTTCCCATCCTCCAGTTCATCCAGAGTATAGATTGCATGAACCCCCCGAGGGGTGGTGATATTCCTGACCCCGAAAGGAAGGGGGACTTTTTTAGATAGACTGTCCAAGAGTGCATCAAAGGTTTTAAACGTACGGTTATTGATGACCATACGTAGACCATTAAACTGAGGATCCCCACTTTTGTAGAAGCACACTCGCTTTGAAAGAATAGGGTCTTTGATGCTCGGGTGCCGAGGGCTGCCAAAGGTGTGACCACTCCCTGACGATTGGTCAGGGGGGATCCTCCGAAGCCCTGCCTGATTCATCATTGCTGACTGGCTGCAAGAAAGAAATGTCAACAATTAGACATTGTAGAAACACTGTTTATTTCCACATCATGGTTCTCAGCTTGCTATTCTTTATATTAGATGATCAATGGTGAAATAATGATGTTTTTGAATCCTCAGTAGAAAAACAGCCACCACAGATTCAGTGGTAAGGACTCTGCTGCTTCTATGTTTAATACATATATTAAATTCAAGAAAATGTTATTAATTAGCCAACTTGCTGTCAGTGATGCAGTGACAAATAATCACGACAAGAATAAATTGCAGGTTTCTGATCATAAAAATGTGTTTTGTATGATGTGTAAACAGCTGAATGACGTCCTGCAAACATATGTTGTTTACTTTGTTTGACTGTAGCCATCAGGTAACATGACCTGACTTCTGGGAAAGCTGCCACATGAATAGCATCTTCAATTACTTGATTACCTGGGATTTAACAACACTGCAAAACACTTAACAACTGATACAGTGATGTTTACTGGTGTTTGTCCAGTATTTCTGTATTTCTTTTAACATAAATGTCTAGAGTATTAGAATAATTATCAGTTACATTTCAGTATTGTGTTTTAAAAATAGAAAATTAATATAAAATGCATCACCAATTCAAAAATGTATATGACAAAAGAACTCCTATTGTGTACCATCAAGTCTCATAAAACATGAATAAAAAATTCTTACACAGAAAATTCTAAATTATTTTGCATTTCAAAATACAAGTGCTAAATTGCAAAGCTTTTTTAAAATAAGAACAGATTTTATGAAATGTGAGTTTAAAAATTGTGACATTTAATTTTGAAAGTTAACCAAAGACATTGTATATATTGTTTACAATTAGCAATTACTGCACTACTAGTAGTAGTGGTAGTAGTAGTAGCAGTATTAGTGTTATTTGTCAATAAACCAACATTAGATTATTTTCTTATTCAAGGCATATTATATTTATATTTGTAGTATTTGTAGGTAATAAAAATGAAACAAGATCTGTTTAAAGTTTTATGACCATATGGCTTTTCTAATGCTGCAAGTGTGACAGAACTATCCATTATACCTGGAGATGGTAAACAGGTAAAACAAAAACTCCTTGAGCAAAAAAAACCAACAAACAAACAAACCAATTTTCTGATTCAACTGCAGGATTTCAAAATGAACTCACCTAAGTCGGCATCCTGAAATTCCCAACTGTTTTGAAAGGATCCATGAAATGTTATTCCGTGCTCTACATCATGGCTGCTGGTGAACTAACTGCACAGCAACAGTTTATTTCGGGAGACACCATCATGGTTAATTTGCTTAATCTTTGCTCAACGTTAATCTCCACTCCAAGTGCAGTGCTTAGAAATCCTGCTCGGAAAGGTGTGTCACCCAATGCATGTAGAGCTGTCATAGCAGGCCCAAGAACTGAAACTGAGGTTCATTAATTATATCTTAAATATGCCTTAAACACATTTATATGGAGGTTTTTCTCTGGAAATATATTGGCAGGGGCAGGGGCCTT
Organism: Lates calcarifer; assembly: GCF_001640805.2. NCBI lineage: Eukaryota > Metazoa > Chordata > Actinopteri > Centropomidae > Lates > Lates calcarifer. The sequence continues at coordinate 14,549,949 of NC_066856.1, read as the reverse complement.
TTTTGCTCTGCTAAGATGATTTTAAAATAAAACAAAATCCTCCTCGATTTTGAAATGTTTCAAACATTTTTCAGTGTTTTGCACTGGTGTTTTGCTCTTACTTGAGACTTAAATAAGAACACAATATCACACCTGCAGGAGGTTATATGAAATAAAATAAGGACAGGGTTTTCTCCACCGGTGGCAGCAGATGGTAACTTGGTGTCTGGCTGTAATATTCGTGCAGGGTTGTAATCCCATTGCGGATCTCTTTAGATAATAAGGATTAAGGAGCTCACCGTTCACAGGACCCTCAGAGGAGAGCACTTCAGTGAAATGGGTGAACATTTGCTCACCTTCCTACATCTAAATAATGAGAACTATTATTATCTAATAAGTTATATCAGTTCTGCCTTTAGAGATTTGCCCCCATGTGATCTGAATACAGTGCATGGCAGTAAATAATAAAGTTAAAAATAACATGAACAATTCTTATAATAGTAAACACACAGAAATACACAGGTAATAAAATAGCACTTGTTCCAGAAATACAGTTAGGTTTAGAAGGGTAGTGGAGTCCAGTAGATTAGGTTGAACCGTATTACTGAGGGCATTAGCCGGTCATGTATACAGTACACTTAACCATGAACTATCACGAGTTGCATAACAGTGACCAAAACTGGACTGAAGTGAGTCTATTTCTGTAGTGAAAGGGATTAGTTGACAAGGGATGACTTCATTCCACAGTAAACCTGGGGCTGAAGTGAAGGAATCAGAGGAATATATACAGACGTTATCAGGTTTCAGCTCAGTATAAAAGGATAAAGTGATGACACTCATACTGTTTAGTTTACTGCTGTAAAAATATCTCAGGTGTGTATGAAAGAGACGATATGTGCTATAGGAAAGAATTCCTGCTGAGCCCGACCAGACAGATTCAGAAATGCCACCGGAGGCTCCCATGTGCCGAGCCAGTGACCTGTTCCCAAAACAACAACGAGCACAAAAATGTGAAAAATCTGTCAAAGGAAGTCGGGGGGTGGACAATGGAGGAAGCCCTCAGAGTAAACAGGTAGGCCCGAAGCCTGCATGCCCCTCATTCCAGCCCTCGGCTGCAGAGATAAGAGACAAGCAAATGTTGAAACTGAGCGGGTAAAAGCGGCTGGTCACACTGATAGAGCAGCTCAGATCCTGCCAAACATACCCGAATCAGACTGAAAATAGGCCTGAGCCGAAGCTCTGCACTCAAAGTAGCATGACAGGTAATAGCAACAAATGTCTGAAGCTCCATTTGTCACATAACCTTCCACGTCACGAGTTATAACGAACCAGCTGGTGATATGAATACTGTTATTTTTCCTTCACATGATTACATGTGAAATCACACGCCGCCATGACAGAGATATCTGTCTCTGCGTTCCGGGTATATTACCACCCCTGCCATGCTCTATTTTTAAGCCCTTGCGCCTATACTGCAACTAATTGGCGCCAAGTTAGATTCAAACCTATGCTGTTAATGGGAAAAAATGTGTGATATGTTTTGGCCCTTGTCCCCTTTCTATATTTGGCCCAGCGTCCTCCATGCAGCTGCTCCTCCAGATCTGTCTGCCTGTGTTCCATCAAACACCTCTCTCCAGGCTGCATATTGCCTCAATTCAAGAGGCAAAGAGTCTCCAGTCAGCTCTGTCTTAAAAGAGTAGAAATACATTGCTGGCTACGTGGGAAATAACACCCACAAGACCACATTTAGTCTCTGTAGTGTCATTTAGAATAAAATACCCAGCTCGTTTTGTGGCTCTCGAACTAACTGGTTAAAATTCCTTGCATTGCAGCTGTCAGGAATTCAATTATAAGTGATACAGCTGCACTGCGACCAGCAGCACTTTTAAACATTCACTTCAATTAAAAGTCAGGCAGTTGATCCTGCAAATTCCTCCACCCAAAATCACTCTTTGTTCTTCCAGTAATGTTCAAATATGCACAATAACATTGATAGATTCCACTTTTCCTTTTGGGAGCAGTTCAGTGTGAACTTAAAGAATGTGGCCTGTCAGACTTTGAGCCAAAAATATGCTTACTGTTCAAAATACCATTCAAGTTACATGATGTTACATCTTTTTTCCCCTCTTAACTTCCAGTGGAATTCCCAGGTTTTGAATGAATCCCTGCCAAACAGGACTCGTAAGGTCACACCACCGCCCGTCCACTCTCCTCCAAAACCCCTCGCACAGCAGTCAGAGGTCCCCACCCCATCCATTTTGAGCGCTCCGTATCAGCTGTGCCAAGCTTTTAATCTGCCTGGTGACATCCCAGTGTTTCCTGCATGGGACAGAGGGAGAGATAAGCACGCTCCCCTGTGCGGTAAATCACTCTGCACTCCCCCTCGTTCACTGATATGACCATTATTCAATTAGACTGCACTCAAACTGACCACAATTCTTGGTAATTACGATCAGATGCTGGGGATTGTTTTCACATCATTTTATTTTTCTTAATGTCTTTCTTCTCCTTACAGTGTTTGTTTTTATTGATCAGTGACAAACATACAATAATGTTGGGGTTCTTACAGAACATTTAAGGAGTGAGGAGTGATACTAAACTATGCTATTTGTGCATTTTGCTCCCTTACATTTATTTGCAGCTGTAGCTACTATTTACTTAAATTTAAGTCCAAAAGATATTATCATTTTTATTGGATATAATACATCTATGCAGATAAAATTGCCCAATAGTGCATAAAATAGTTCACATTAACTCCAATTCAACAAATCACAATAGTAAATGCTCACATTTAATGTACCAGTGACTATAACCGAATAATGAAACATATACTACTTTTATTTTTTGTGTTTGAAGTAAAGTTTTCTGCTAATTCTTGTGTACTTTTACTTAACTTGTGTTATTTGAGTATTTTTAATTTGCAGTATTACTACTTTAACTTAACTAATCACTGTATTTCATTAACAGCCCACAGCAGAATAAAAAATAATGTGGCGAGCCAGTGTCTTTTGAAAATCTGCAGACTGTGATGATACAGTATATCAACAACCAAGCCTCTCAACAGCAATATAAATACTGATATGCGCAGAATGTGGACTATTTTTCTCCAGAGGGCAGTGGCAGGCAGGGTCCTCCTCACCAAAGGGCTGAATACCACATGGCTGTTAGCTTTGGAGGGCCCGGGCGGAGGGCCAGTCTGCTGACGGGACAACCTGGCTACGCGCGACCCAGATAGCAGCCCGGGTGAGGAGTGATTTATCCGTCTGTGCTCGCATCAGACAACCTTCCTCTGATTAAAGATCAGTCACCGAGCGACAGAGCTGAGTGGAGTGGAGAGGGCGAGACAGGCGGCCTCCCTGTGTGAGACACTGGCATCCTGACCGCCACACAAATGGACTTTCCAGACGCTGCGAGCGGCACATGTACTGTACTGTGTGCCTACAATGAACACACACGTTGAAACACACATTTACCAGTGGGCATACACACGGGAATGTGCACGTACTCATTACTTCTCCTCTGTCTCTTTTATCCATACACACACACACACACACTTAAACACACACACACACCAGTGCCAAGATAAAGACTTATTGAGTTGGCCTTGACTTTCTCTCAACCCGACAACAAAAGGATGTGGTGAATCTGAGTCGCCCACTGTTTGACTTGTCTCTGTGGGCTGTTAAAGATCAGTGTTCCTGATGTTCAGGGTTCACAAACAGGTTAGCACCTCCATCAATTTAAATGGAGCTGGTGTTTATTGTATGTAAGGAATTCTTTAGGGGTGAAAAGTACCTATGTTCTCTTTCCATGTACTCAAAATCTTTTGAGTAAATCAGTTGTTCTGCTTTCATTTTTTCATTTTTTTTGGAGAAATATTGTTACTACAGCTACTACAGTTACGGCTAAACCAGGAAGATTTTCTGTTCGTTTTCTTTGAGTCTCTCTTCCCCTGTGAGAAAGCTGAAAAGACAGTTTGAAGGCCATTACAGGGCCTGGTAAACAGGATGTTTTCCTACAAATGTTACAGTTTGTTTTAATATGAAATATGTGTCATCCCTTTTTCTTAATGATCTGATTCCTCCTTCCTTTGTATCAGCCAAACAATCCACACTTATATATCTTACAGTTTGAGTCCTATAACACAATTCACAGGTAAAACCTTCATCTAACTTGTATACCTTGTATTTCTTATACTAATTCATTCACTTAGTCTGTCTAATCTTACTCCCCCTACATCCTGTGCTGGTTTCTTTTACTTAAGTTTCCTTTGTTATGGTTATAGTTGCTGTCTTCCTCTGTGTTATCTAAGCCACACTGGCTCTCTGACAGTAACTATCTGTGACTAACTGCTGCTCAGAATCTGCCTCTATTCATTATATATTAAATATTGTACAATACCTCTGCTCGAGAACTCTCTCCAGTTCAACTTGTACATCTTGTTTTGTGATGCTGACACTTAATTCATCTCTGCAGGCAGTGTTTTTGAGGAAGAGGTCAGGAGCAGCTTAAAATATTAATTTTTAGAACACAGGAATAGTTTCCCAGCTGTTAAGGGAAGTGCTAAATGGTAATTAGCACAGATAAAAATATGAACAATAGACTATACAACAATCCTCTGCTTGTCAATTAATTTTTATGGCCACAGCTTCTGCAACACTCAAGGAAACAGAGGACAAAACCTGGAAATATACTTGATGATGTAAGATATGGTGAAATTATGTAATATTCAGAGGACTTTACTCCACATTTCTGTCAACTGTGTTTGTATGATTAAATAAAAAGCAAGATGGCTGTTATATGGTTAGGGAACCCGATCAACTCAGACTTTTAACAACACACAACACTGCCTATCATCCTACTTTAATAAAGCCACAACACTGGAGAGGACCTCTGAGGGAATAAACAGAGAGCAGCAGCATGATTTGTGACAGGATAACAACTAATGTGGCAAGATTTTACCTGTAAATAATTGTTGGTTACTGCACATAGCCTGCTATCATATGAGCCTCACAAGCAATCCAGCATTTTAACTGTATAATAATATAATAACATACAATTATTTTAAAAGAAAATCCATTCAAGACATTTTAAGATGTCCTGCAACCATGATTACAACACAGCAGACAGAAAAAAGTACTTAATAACACAATAGACAATTAAATAAAGAAATAACTATATTAGGATGAGCATATGCAACCCGCACTTTAAATATATAATGCTAAAGCTGTTAATAAATAAAGCTGATTTAGTATTGAAGGGGAGTTATTACAATTTTGTCAAATTTTAAATGTCTAATCTCCTCTTCTCTGCGGTAATGACGCATTATTATACATTTTGACATTTTATGATGCACCTATGAAGTGATTATAATGCTGCTTTGATGTGTTTATGATGATTTGTGTTACTGGTGTGCCATAACGAACCACTGAAGTGACGTCGTACAACACAGAGCTGGAGCTTAAAATATGTGGCTGTGCGTGACCACAGCAGGACCTCTGTCAGGGATTACGGGGCCACACCACCTCACCTGGATCCATATGGGTCTGGCAGCAGGCTCACGTGCTCTCACCTCCTCTTACTCTCTCCCAGGACTCTGGTGTGTTTCCTGTGTGTGAACAAAGTCTTCCTTCATTCTGCTTTTCCCCAATTTTCCTTGATCTGTGACAATCATTTGTTTTGTAAATGCACTAAAACCTGTTGTCTTAAGTATATCATATACTATATATTTAACTATAATCACATTGGGTTTGAAAGGTAAGCCAGAGTAAGCAGCTGAGAAAAGATTGCTTAAGGTCCTTTTATGATTCCCTTGACAGGTCAATATTGAATTCCAGGAAAGGTACAAAATATTATATAATCACCAATTATGTAACAGTCAGTCAAGAGAGATATCCCCTCAAACAGTCAGTAAGTATTATCATACTTGCTAGCTGACAGATCAGTTTTATAGATCATACCAGTCATATTATAATTATTTGAACAAATAAACCAACATGTGAGGATTAATGGATTCACCTCTGCTAATACACATTACACAATTCTATATTTTTTTCATCATCAGAGGCAAATATATTACACCTGTGGTGAAACTACAAACATCAATCAATATAATAATTTAATGTATTTAAATTATCTGAGATTACCCCTTAATTTGACAGTGGGCTTCATGTAGTCCTGTGCACAGCTGACCCCTGGTGGCGACAACCGGCAGTACAACTGACTTCCTCACAGCCTTTAAAAAACCCAACAACTCAAAAAAATTTGAAATCAAGACAGCATTAAATCAGACTTTCAGTTTTAGAATTTGTAAATATTAAAGTTTTCTGTGAGTATGACAGTGTTACAGATTATTATCTGTTACCGACAGACCTAACAGGACAGACAAGGTCCACCAGAGAGGAGACAGGACCTGCTGAGGGAGGAACAGACTGTCAGCTTTTGGGGAACTGGAAGTGGACTGTTTGCTGTTTCAGTGGAAATGTGTTTGATATTTGTTTGAAGTTCATAATCCAATAACATGAACACAAATACTCTTCCTGTGTAAGAGACGGCTTTCAGACTGACTATGTTATTGAAAAAGAAAAATACCAAACAGCGTCTAGACATTGTACTAACTGTACATAATTTAAACATTTCTCCATAGATATGATACTACAAGTTTTATGGCCCAATTTTTGGTCCCAAATTTGTCATAAAATCAGGAATTTTTGAATTTGAAAGTTGTCAGTTGTCAGAAAGGATGAGGAAGTCACTGGTATGATGATTTACCTTATAATATTTTTAAAAAACATAGTATATTAATTTGTTAAGTCTTACAAACCTCCCACAACTTCCTCTCAAATAATAAGGTACAAAGGTGGAAAAGGTATTCATTAAAAAGACAAAACAGGCATCAAGCTCAATTTAGTTTATGCAATCCCGTAAACTAAAGTTTACACAATGTAAACTTTTTGTGTAAAGTTTACACAACTGTGGAAAAAGGTGTTTACCTCCTAATTTTGATTAAGTCATAAACAATAAGCACAGTGTGTGTGCTATTGAAGGTAAATAAAATGTATCAGCTGCACACACAAACTCATGCACACTCATTCACGCACATAAACACAATGAGAAAACAAAGGCAGTTGACCTGGGTCATGACACTCTGGCCTCCCTCCCCTTTATTTAGACTAGATTTTTATGTATTTTTATTTTTTAGGAAGTCCTACCGGTGATTCCCAAAATGGTGCAAGTGGTGTGAATTTCACAGAGCATGGTTTCCTCTCGGATAGAGGATGTTCCCAGCCAATCTTTCATGGATGGAGCAAACAGGAGTCATCAGAACGAGGAAGTGGGGACAGGTGCTCTGTGGAAGATTCAGAGATCCAGAGAGACACAAAAACACCAACAGACAATGGTCCACATTTATCATGTGTATAGCACCTCAGCTAAACCTTAGATTTTCTTCTGTTTTCTTAAATGACTTCAGCCTCATATATGTCATCTATTATTTATTTTTTTGTCAGACATACCCCCCAAACCTGTTGGACAGACTCGTCACTAGCACTGCTATTTATCCTTGCTGTTCACATTAGCCAGATATTTCAACTGTTTATCTGCTACTTTTAGCCACCTGTATTTCACTCTTTATTCACTACGTTAGCTAACAATTTCACCTGTTTATGCATTACTTTTCACTATTAAACCATTTATCTGTCACACTGGCAAACTATTTCGACTGTTTCTTTTAATAGCTGTTTCTGTTTCAACTGTTTTCTCATTCTTTTAGGTAGTAGGTGGTAGTTTACTTCACTCTTGCTAATCGTTTTCACAAACTGTCAGTGCCATTCAGGTGTTACAGCCAGCTTGGTTAGTGGTTACATATTTGTATTGAAATAGAAATATCTATTGTTTTCTAATTAGTTGAGCTATTGCAGCTTATTTCTGTGTATGCACTGAGATAAGTGAAGGGCATAGAAAATAATGTTGTAGTTGTAGGATGTATATCCCTTGTTTTGTCATTCAGATTTGACAAACTGTTACTTTCCTCTTTCCTTTTTCCTTGGCTATGTCTATACGCGTAAGTTAGTCATTTATGATGTGAAGTTAGTCACAGCGTTCGTTGTTATTTGCTACTAAACAGCATTGCTCAATTTCCTCACATGTTTCCAAAGAAGGGAGGTCCGGAGGCCACAGGGAATATTGTAACAAGAGGACACAAGACTTAAAGAGCGCAAAGTGTGGCTGTACTCCGCCAACACCTTTTAGCCTCCCAAAGAAAAACACAGTGGAGAGGAAACTGACTGCTGATGTAGTCATCTTATACTCACTACCCGCCTGGACACAAGCTAAAAATTGTCCTGAATGCCACAAGGGGATTCAAACAAAAGAACGGCGAGAGCTGAGCTGATCAGGAGAGGCCTGGAGTTGATTCAGCTCCCTGAGTCAATTCCTGACTGTGAAACTAATGTGCCATCCAGCTTGAAAAATGTTCTCTGGCACTAATATGACTTTTTTATAACCAGTCCTCTGTTTGTTGTTTTGTACTTATTGGTGCTGCAGCTGTTTTTCATATCAGCATCTAATGTTACACTTGTATTCACTATGAAGTCCTTTTTATTGTTACATTAAGTGCTGTATTAAACATGAATCCACACATTCCCTTTTAATCACCTTTACTTTTTCCCTTAAGCTTAACATTTCTTTGAGACTATATAGGTCTATTGTGTGAAATATTAAGGTGACCACGTTATCAATGATTTTTATGGCAAGTGTAATACATTATTTTATACACCTTTACTTGTATGTCAACAGATACACAAATTGATATTTTGTGCAAAACTTAATTGCATACATGTCATTAAAAACAACTACAGTGTAACACATGATATGAAACAGAACTGTATGTGTTACGTCTGACGTCCAGGTACTGTACATTACCACTAGCTATAGAAACAAGTCATTTTAGAAGAAAAAAAGTCTTTTGTTTGTTATGTGATTTAGATGAGGCTAATGATTAAGTCCATTTTACGTCCCATTGCTCATTTTTTATGCTTTTGGAAATGTAAACCACAGGAGAGGAAATAAAGCTCTTTGTTTGCAGTGTAATATTTTATTTCCATGTAGGTTGGGAGCTTGTTTGTGCATGACACAATAAATAAAATAACTATCGAACTAACATCCTAATGTCTATTTGGAAACTTGAGATCTTGAATTTAAGTCACGGTTTTACCCCAAATTAGAGGAGGTGTACCAATGCAAAGATGTAAAATCATATTACACCTTACAACATTGTAAAAACACTTTAAAAACCATTTGTGAATAATCCCTGTGAATTTTGACACAGCACCTGACATTCTGGCACAAAATGGGGAGGGTGGCATGGGGGGAGGGGGTACCTGCTTGATTTATCAACTCACGAGATAACTATTTATAACTGAGTGTGCAACAAAAGCAGCGCTGGAATCAGAAGAAAAATACACTATTGAGTCACAGCACTGAGTGGAGATTGACTGGATCTGTGAAACTATATATAGTGGGAGCACAACTGGACGGTGGTGTGACAGGCAGAGACCATAAAAGCGATCAGGCCAGAGAGGGACAGCATATGCCTGGGATTATGAGCAACCAGCCCTGCTTTAGACAGGGAACACACCCTCTCCTGCAGCTGTCTCACATGCTGTATTTGCAATCTACTATCAATGACTTAATCAGTTTGGGCCCTCGCAGCCTCTCTGTCTCTGGACAAGGGAATCTTCACCTTGACTTGTTCGCAGAGTGTTTTTATATCCGTGTGTGTGCGTGCATTACTGGGCGGCATTTATGAAGAGGCCAAACACATTTCAAGCACAGATGCAGATTTCGAGGTTGTTTTATGTGCATGTGTGTTTTGTTGTCATTGTAACTTGACACGGGGCCTGCATTTTTGGCCGCCAGTGTCGTCTGTGTTGACATTAAAGCAAAGAATGCATGAATAATCAGCACATATCTGCTGTCTTATTTGCAGAGAGGCATGTCATTTGAGGTTAGGCCTGCTACTAACCATTATTTTCTTTATTGATTTATCTTTATGTGGTTGATCAAATTTTTCTTTTGTATGATCAACTGTCAAACTTTAAAGATGTTCAATTTAGACAAGAAATGCAGCAACAACCTCAAATTCTGAAGCTGAAGCCAGTGAGAAATGGTGTAAAATTGGATTAATGAGCTATCAAAATTGCTGTAAATTAAACTGATTAATGACTTAATTGATTAAACATTAAAGCGGCCAGATCAATCATTGTTTAAAATGCCCTTCTATTTCTTTTCCTTGTGTGTGAATGCTGTGAAGTTTAGAGACAGAGAAATCAATTAGGGATAATTGCTTGCACCTGGATCCGGCTCGTATTGTCTGAACATGCAGTGTTTATTCAGGATGTACAGCACATTCAACCACACCTAACGTGACATTATAATGACTAATAAACCATCTAACTAAACTATGTTTGCATCTTGGACTAATATAGCTGATCTTGTGTGTTTATTGGAGGCTTAAATGAAATAAATTGCAGCCGACTTGGTGGGTAAATTAAGCTGTGTTTGTCAGCGTGTTTGTGAAAGGCAGCTACCTGAGATGAGATTAGGGCAGCGCCATGATTAAGTGCTGCAGTGTTAATGTAGCCGGCCGTCCTGCTGTAATCTCTGAGTGGCTCTCTGCACACTGCTGGCAGCGAGGCCCCGGGACACACACACACACACACCTGCACACACACACACACACACACAGCAGTGGGAACACCATGAAAGCCCTGATTTCCTGAGCTTTGAGCTGTGAACTCTCCGCTCTCACTCAGTTTCTTGCTTTTACCTGGAAACATCTTAGCACTACTGCTTTGTGCAAACCTGCTGTGTGTGTTATAAATAAGTTTTAAGACTTTATCAGAGCTGATTTATATGAAAAAAATATGAGTCATTCTGTGGGAAATAAACTCTTTGTACTGTACATTTCATGCACAAATACAGTACTTGTATGATTATGATCTGTTTTGTTGTATATTACATATACTTAACTTTTTGTAGATGTGCAGTTACACTGTTTACAATATGATTTGTATTTTGCAAGAACATCATATATTAAACATTTGGTAAACACATTTCAACATATAAAAGACCAAATTAATATATATAAAACATAGTATTGTACTGTATATGCTGTATGAAAATGGCCACCATACTGAAAGAAACATCACATTGTATTTATATATACATATAATTTATTCAGCTGTACATTTGGAACATACTGTATGTGAGTTCAGAAATTGTACATAATTTTATTTTTACATAAAGATTTTTATATATCTTGCTCAAATCCCTTTTTACGTTTTACATTATCCGTTATAGTTCCATTTAAATGATAAAATAAATGTAACTGAACAGTAAAAAGACAAAACACAATCATAATCATTTTCCTCCCACAACAGTAAAAGCCCCATACTAATATTTACAACATATTTTTTAAATCCAACACCTTCCTGTGTCTCTGAGATAAACTTTAAATCCACTCAGCGAGCTCTTCCTCGTCAATTAGCCCAGATCAGTTAGCGCTGAGCGGAGATAATATCGTGGCTGACGTGGGGGGTCTAGCCTCTCCCCTAGTCTGCACAGGTGAACCCCACCCACGCTGCTGATGCCTCGGGGATCGTGGCCTGAGCCTGTTGTTATGCACCCATTAGCTGGAACACCAGGGAGGATAAACCTGCCACTCAGCTGCAGACTGAATTTAAACACATTCACACCAATTACAGTGGATTCTCCTGCACGGCCTGAGGGGGAAATTAATCAGTCTGGGGCGAGAGGGAAGTAACACAACCACACATCAGACACACTTGTTTGGGGTAAAAAAAAGAAATGTGAGGACATTAATAAAACAATGTAGTGTAGTGATTATTTTTTTTATCTCAGTAAGGGCTGACATCATTATTACAACCGTGGGAAGAACCAGGAATATTTACCTTGAGGTCCAACCTCTACTTCTCCTACATAAGACAATATTTCAAAACATTCAGCATGAACAAAGCGCATAAATATATACACCTCTGGAACATGTTTCCTCTGAAGCGCTAAAAATGGATTGCAAGGTCAGGGTGATTGACCTCTCGGAGAAGAACCTCTTCCTTTTAAAATCGGGAAAATCTCTATTTATAAAACGGGACTCTTTAAGCAGCTATAAATACCGTGAATTATCCTCAAGGTTTGGTCTGATCGCTTAAAGATTTTCACCTGATAAGTGTGATTCATGTCAGAGCAACAGACCGTCCGGTATTAGTGGATAAATATATCATAGCTGTTCAGTATACCCACAGAAATAAAACCTGATGTCACTGCTGTGTTATAATGCATAGCTGTACACACACAAAAAATAAAGTGTCACCACTGTTTGAGGTGTAGTAACCATAATCAATTTTAATAGCCGCTGCCATTAATCAGAAAAGCCTAAGTCATTTACAGACAGGATGTCCAGAGCATAAACCGTGCTCCCATGCTGCGAAAACAAGGCGCCACGTGTAATGCAGACACTGAGATTACCTCCACTCTGCCTGAGCCAGGAAGCCGGGTCACAGACCCTCCACTGCCCTGCTTCCAGGTGAGCAACTGGTGCTGCTGGGAGCCCATTCAATTCCATGTGGAAGTGGGAAAAACAAACAAAGATAGTGCCATGTAACACAGAGCCGAGGCTGAATGGACGGTAATGTTGTTGCCACGTGGAAAAATATCTGGAAAGTGAGTTTGAGCTCCAGCATTTTTTTTTTCATTATTAAATCACTGAAAAGATCAGAACATTTAATTTAGAAAATAAAAACCTAAAACTTTCATCAAACGCAGACAATAAATACAAGAGAGGATGAATCTATTTGCAAAAAATTTATTTTTCAAAAGTGCAAAAAGTATAAAAACACCTTCAGTATATACATAAACTTTAAAATAGTGACTGTACAATATTTATTATCACAAAATGAATTCATATCCCTGCAAGAGAGAAAGTTAAAACCAGTGTTAAAATATTCTATGGCTTTATTTTAACTGTTCTTACACAGATACAGTACAACGTCTTCTACAAAGCTGCATTTTATAATCTCATGGGCTTTCTCTGTCAGTAGTGAAAAAAAAATATTAAAAAAATAAAAACATTTTTGTTCAAATTTAGCTACAGAGATTTGAGGTCAGATCATGTGTCCTTGCAGCGGGGTAACGGGCCAGGCAGGAGGTTAGGAGTTGTTGTAGCTACAGTAATACACAGCTGTGCTGGCGTCTGACAGCACCGATGATATGAGGCTTTCAGGTCCTTGCATGCCAGCCTCGTGTGGCCCGTAGGGCAAGCCTGTCATGTCCGCACGCGCAGAAGAGGAACTCAAATACTGCTCAAACTCACTGCGGTCCACCTCGGCCAACAGCTCAGAGTGGTGCATCTGCTCCATGCTGTCTGCGGAGTGAGGGTGAGAGTCAGGAGGCGGGGAGAGCTGTCCCGCCCCTCCCGGGTGTCGTTTCGGGTGGCCTGGACTGCAGTGCTGGGTGTAATACATGGCCAAGGGGTTAGGGCATCCCATGTAGGAAGGGGGGAGGGCAGCGGGCTGGGGGGGCTGCTCTGGAGCAGAGGCAGTGTGTCGGTGCAGGATGGGGTTGCTGTGGTGGTTGGAGTGGGGGTCCTGGGGCTGGTACTCTGCCGCCTGGGGGTGGTACGCGTACGCAGGCATCATGTGGCAGTCCTCTTGTGAGTGTGGAGGGAAGAACATGGAGTCTGACTCCACTGCGTCCAGAGGAGACGTGTCAGGTGTGGGGAGACTGTAGGTCTCATAAGAGGGGCCCCCAAGAGCCTGAGCATCCCGGTAGTGACTCAGCGGCTGTGGAGGAAGCTGGAAGCCGTGCTCGTGGTAGCCCAGGCCCAGGCCCTCCACGCACACCCTGCCGTCTCCCGGCATGGACTGGGCCTGGTGATCAGACACGCCGTGGACCAGAAAGCCAGAGTCCAGCCTCTTAATCCTCTTCACCTGCTTCCGCCGCCGGGGCCTGTACTTGTAGTTGGGGTGATCCTGCATGTGCTGAACCCGCAGCCGCTCGGCCTCCTCCACAAAGGGCTGCTTTTCTGTGACAGGAAGGGCTTTCCATGATTTCCCTGCAGGTCAAGAGGAGAGCACACATCAGTGATATGTCAGCAGATACTGTACGTGGCCTGGTGATGCACACTAAAATAGCTTGTTGCCATTTTAGGGGGCAGGGACAGGTTTTTGAGGTTACATCTGAAGCTTAATTCTGAGGCACAGTAACTTTTCACCTGCTGCCTCAACAATCACTGCATCCACTGAGAAATAATTTACTGTTGCTCGAGCAGAGTGAGAATAAAATCCAGGAAACATAAAACTAAAAACACAAGAAATTCAGAAACATTTTAAAGGAAAATACTCAGACTGTATAGATCAGACATTAAATACAGTACAAAATCACTTACCCAGCATTTTGCTCAGCTCGGCGTTATGCAGGTCGGGGTTTTGCTGCGCCAGTCTCTTGCGCTCATCCTTCGCCCAGACCATGAACGCGTTCATGGGCCGTCGGATCCGCGGTTCGTTCTTCCCGCGATTCTGTCCACCGGAGCCGGACGCGCACGGCTCGTTCTTCACTTTGGCGTCCCCGAGAGGACTGAGAGGGTCGGCCCACTGGCAGTGTCCCATTCCAGGCATCATGACTGACATCGTACACCTTGCCTGGGTCTGATCGTCGCTGGCGTAACCCGCATCGGGACTGCTCATCTCTGTCCAGCTGGGGGTGGGGGGGGGAGTTGGAGGAAGAGCCACCGGACAGCTCACTGAGGCGACAACTGAACTGTACTGAAAACACTAACTGATTGATTTAAAATAAAATAAAAAACTTATCAAGGCAAGCTCAAGTATTTCTGGCTTTCAGGCTGAAGTGAAAAACAATTAATCGCATCCATTGGCCACATCCAGGGAGCTGCGCAGACCGAACTGCTACCGACTACTCAGCGCTCAATGTGAAGGCTGGTGAGCTATAAACTCACAGGCAGCCAATCACCATGTGGTGGGAGTGCCCACTACTACAAAGGTGTAAAAAAGTTGAGAGTACCCCGCCTCCCACCCTTGTTTGGAGCGCTGAGACCCTCTGAGGGAAGGCACCGTGAAATTTCATACAGATGCAAAACTCTAAATGATAAGAGCACTGCATATAATCGTGTGCACAGCACTACTTCTGCAGTTTACAAGCTCTGAGATAAAAGTAGGCATTAATGCAAGGTTTTCAGCATGTTACCTGCTTCTGGAGCGACAATAGGTGAAACTGATCGTCTGTGTAACGTTTATTTGGACAACCACTCGTCCAGTTTTAATTCTCACTCCTGTATGAGACTGTTAGGGACGCTCAGACGTCAATACACTTGATCATCAACGTGTGTGTATTGGGCGGGTTAACTGTGTTAAAACCTGGAGTATCAGGTTTACGCATGGAGTCGATGGCTCCCTCGTTCGCAACTTTTACGCACGGATGGAGGCTTTTCTTTGATTGAAGCTTTAATGAGAAGCGCTTAATTTTGGGGGATTAGGCCTGATGTTGTCATACTGGTGCGTCTTTGTCTCAGGCTGTGGCGTTCAAATGTCTTAATAGTTTCTCGTAATGTGGATACACTGTCTTTACCCCAGTAGACGTTGGCCTGAGATGTTAATAAACCAAATAAACAGCTGATTGATTAAATGGAGGCCATTAAACGCTCTACATGTCTCTTTTCTTATCACATTACCGGATAAGAAAAGCCTAAATATCTTCCTCTTTAGTTATTTTTAGTCTAGTGATATAATAGATCCATAAAGGGAATAATGCTAAGCCAACAGTAAATTATATATTTTAACAATTTAGAAAATGTGTGTTTAATGTGGATTTGATCAGGATTTGATTCCCAGCTATTATACTTCTTTCAACAAGTCACACAAAGCTGCTTTAAAGTGCATTCAACCTAAAATATCTTAACTATTATGTCTCAGTCAATTCATTTTTACTTCATTAGATGCTCATTCTGTTCATTGTTTGATTTATATTATTTTGTCTGTGTTTAAAAAGTTAAAATTAAACTAATTCACTGTACAAAAACTAGATTTTGCCTGCATGAGACTTGCACTTTCACACTGAGCTTGAGGTGAAAACTTGGGTCTGCTTCACTTAGCAGCATTCAAACTTTATTGAATATGTGCAAATGACATCAGCCGGTTGTCTACTGCAAACTCTATTAACTCCTACGGCAGACACGTGCAAACAACAGAAATGTGTGAGAATGCGTTTCCTTGTTTTTGGAGCAGCTGT
This sequence comes from Lates calcarifer, assembly GCF_001640805.2. Lineage (NCBI taxonomy): Eukaryota > Metazoa > Chordata > Actinopteri > Centropomidae > Lates > Lates calcarifer. The sequence goes on along the minus strand of NC_066856.1, from coordinate 14,533,650 downwards.
CCCAGACCTGCATGGCCACATGAGGTAAAAGGTTAAAGCAACCTGTTGCACCTCAAATGTCCAGACTCGGTGTGTTTGTGTGGCAGAGAATGAAGTCCGAAATCCAAACATCACCCCACAAGGCTGTAGGGGGGTTCTTATCAGAGCCGGCAGACCTCAACCTGTCAGCTCTGTCTTTTTCTCGGACCGTTCCCATCTCGTTGCGGTCTACGGTCCCTCTGACACGTCAAAAGCGGCTGACAGAAATATGAGAGATGCTTATGCAACCTTTCTGTGCCCCCCCCACAGACACCAGTGGGGACTCCAGAGCACGCTGGGTGACCCTCTAGGGGGTTAGTGGGAGGGTGTTTTGGATGGAGGTCCAGCCAAGCACCGCATGGGGACAGGATCTGGACTATAATACTGTCATCGTCTATTTTACCGCTGATGACCTGATAGGGGTTTCCCCCCCTCCTCCGATCCTCAGAGAGCAGAGAAAGGGAGGCTCTGTGTGTGTGTGTGTGTGTGGTGTGTGTGTTTCCATGTGTGTCTCTGCGTGTGTTGACATGGGCGTGGGTATGAGTGTGCCCCGGCCGCCTCTCTCCCTCTCTCTCGCTGTGTGGGAGTGAAAAATCCTGGCTTTTGATGGGAGAAGTCATAAAGTCTGGAGTCGTAGCCACATTTCCTCTACAAGGTGAGGTTCAGAGTCAACCCAAAGGAGGGGAGGGGGAGGTGACACGCCTCACATCCCCCCCTCCCCTGCTTCCCTCGTCCTCCTCCTCCTTCCATTCCCCCCCTTGTCCCTCCACCAAGTCCCCCACCCCGTGCCTGGGGAGTCTGGGGCTGGGTGGGGGCCAGGGCTCTCGACGCCAGCCTCTGGACTCTGCGCTCAGGGAGAGGTCACTTGGCTTGCTTACACAATGGCATTATCTCAGTTCCAGCCTCGGCTACTGCAGCGGTGAGCACTTCCTGTCCCTCTGCAAGCACTTCCTGTCCTTGGCGTAGCAGCACAAACTGTCCGCCTTCCAAGTGAGTTCTGAAACGCAGTTTGAGCTGCTGGGTCGCCAGTCTTGCCGTACAAATGTCTGTGGGTGGCTTTCTTGGGAGTTGCACAATGTGTTTGCTGGCTCCTTTGTGCTGAGCTGCGAGGCAGTGGTGTTAGTTTAAATCACAGGCACGGAAGGTATATATATGTTAGCACTCTGCACTGATCCCCTGAGCCACTCAAGCTGCCCGGGCCTGAACTGGACAAAGCCACAGAAGGGCAGAGTTGTGAAGTTTAAACAATACCCTGCTAATTAGAAGTGAATGTTTTGGGTATTCTGTCCTTTTCTTAGAATCTTGCACTTAAAAGCAAACATGTACCAATGGATTAATAAATTAATTAACTAGCATTTATTTTGATAAGTGAATCATTTAAGTTTGGAAGATATCACTTTGGGCTCTAGGAAATCATGATTAGGCCTGTTTAACATTATTGTTCTCATGACGCTAGCATTATAAAGCATTCATGGACACTTAGCACAATAAAAAGTTCAGACATGGACCAACATTAGCATTCATATGAAGCCGTGTATCGTCACCATATGAATATAAGTCCAATATTCACTCTTTTCCGGTGCTCCACCATCTCTTGAAGCTAGTCCATGCTATGTTAGTCGCTGCATCAAAAAAGTAAAGTTATTGTAAAGGCAATAAAACTATCCTATCTGAGGAAAACAGAAGAGTCACATGATAATTATAAAATAATGTTAATAAAAAAAGTAAAAAATATTGATTAATGCAGCTTAAAAAATATATAAAATAACTCCCCATTTTAAAACCTGTCTGGGAATTCAACAATATTTTCTTTTTGTTCCAGCTGAGGTGGCCAACCGATTAATCGAAATAATAACTTATCCATGATAAAAATCACAGCTGTTTGCAACCCTTCATCAAATCCACATTACATTTCTTTTCTCACTTATACTGTGGGCTGTTGTGTCATTGTTAAAGCTGGAAAATAAACTGGAAGTCACACAGTCCTGGACCCTACTGGAAGTGTATAGACATCTGTCATTATCAGCAGTGAGATAGTGATTGTTTAGACTGTGTGATTAGACTATGACTTCCTCCAACACCTGTTCTAGAGAGCGGGAGGTGTTTCAGGATGGGGGGAGGAAAGAGCTTGTGAGGAGGAGAGAATGAGGAGGTTAAGGAGAGGAGCACATAACAGGTGTGCAGGAAAGAAGAGAGAAACATCTTTTCTGAGACTGAATCTGCAAATAGAAATCACACCTTTTCCCCGAAGCTGGAACATTTTAAGTTTCAACGCTAATAATGTCACTCAGGAGTTTGTAAGTGTTTGTAATCTGCCATCGGCTGTCAGTCAAACACTGCAGAAGCCTGTTGAGGACCAGCAGTGGGAATACATCAGCTTGACTTATTAAAAGATTACTTCTTTTTTTTTTTGGTGGTTGATTTTTTTTAACCTGAAAATCACCCCATATACGAGATTGCAGATATGAGAGATCACCCACAGGTTAAGGCAGTTAAATTATGTTCCCAAAAAGGATGTGAGAGTCTGTGCTTGGTCATGTTTTTTCCCCGGTAACTGTGCTAGACTATCTGGTCACGAAAATTGGGGACTTGAAATTCTGGCAGAACCTGACGTAGTCACGTGAACACACAGATGTTTTTATGTATTATTGGTAGGTATGGTCTTCACCCTCCCTCGGGAGATTGCTGGGAAAGTTTCCTTGCCCGAGAGCACACACCCCAACCCTGCAGAGAGGGTAGCACTGGGATGTTGTCTACCTCAGACAAGCGGGGACACAGAGGAAGCTGTCTCGTCTCATTGTTCTGGAGGCATTAATCTGTCAAGGATCTGCTGGGAATCAGGTGGGAATCTACTCGGCCCTGTTGTGTTTATTGGCCGGTTCATTCCACACTGAGCAAAAAGAGGACATTTTGATATCTTTACCCTGTACCCCTCTGCAGCACCATCCTGCCCCCGCCTCGTAAAGATGCTCTGATGATAAAACTATTTCTTGTTTGTTTCTGCGGGTCAGTTTGGAGATGAGCGCATCCGCCTTGTCTTCTCGTCTCGCCCTCATTCTCTGTCTGTTTTATTAAACTGAAGCCCGGGTCCAAGACAAATCTTAAATATGCCTTTAGTCATGCTAACATGAGGATGTTTGGAAACTTTTCACCACAAGTTGTGGTGACCTCCGGGTTTGTACGCTGCCGTGGGTCAGCCAACAATAAAACGGAAGCAACAAGTAAAATAATCAAAGTCTCTTTCCTGAGAACATCCATCGTGCTGTAGTTTCACTCAATCGACTTAGAGGATACAGTAATACGTATAATGTCAGGGATATTGTGTTAGGTTTTGAATCAGGGACATCACATGTGGGAAGAGCCCTTAGGGAATGTATCATCTAGGAGAAAAACTGTAAATACACATTTCTAAACAATGAAGAAGTGCACACGTAAGAAAAAATTGTTATTTCAAAGTTGGCCAAGGAAATATTTTCGTTAGCTTTGTTAACAAATGTCTAAGTTTCATTTTAGTTCTACAAATCCTTGTTTAAAAATATCACATTAAATATTTTACTTGGTTTTGGCCCTCATTTCAGTCAGTTATGATTACATTAACTCAGCAAAGTAATTGCTATTCTGACCGTTAGCTTAAAACCGTTGACAGCGGGAACAGCTAATCTGGTATCACCCATCACAAATTGCTGTTTTTACACTTAGGTTGTTCAACAGATGAAACAAATGATAAACAATATGTTAAATAGTGGCTTTTAATGTTAGGTGGAATTTGTTAGCTTTTGACAGAGTCAGACTAGCTGTGCTTAACCAACTAAGCTAACAGTCTAAAGACTAGCTTAATTTTTAGTGCACAGAGTGATATCAAACTTATCATCCAACTTTTGGCAAGAGAGTGAATCAGTGTATTTCCCAAAATGTCAAATAACTGGTTTAACCAAGTCAGCAGTTTAGCCTGATTATCTAAATCATTTTATCTGACTGAAATGTCGTAGTATGTCAAAGATGAACCAGGACAGCAGCCTGTGAACTGTGTTTGATGTTTGCAGAGGTCATTTTCGGTTGGTTTTGATTTTCTTTGAATACATTTAGCAAACCTGAGAGTTTGTTTAAAAAACGTACAGTTGTGTGATGTGTTGCTTGTCCCATCTGACTTTGTTTATAGTGATTGTTTTTATAGTCATTTCCACATCTGAGCAGTTGTTGTGGTGACCACAATGCTTTTTTAAGCAATAAAATAAAAAACAACAGCCAGAATTACACTTTAACTCCAGTGTACACTCATACTGAGCCACTCCCTGCTCTCGGGGTTCCCACTTCTTTAACTCAACACCACAGGGAGAAAAAATCCTATTAATAGAACGTCTTGATTGACTGATGAATTACCATTAGTAAGCGGGGAAAAGGGAAAACCCAGGTTTCCTCAGTGAAACGAACACGGAGGTCAGCCACACGGGAGAGCAAGCTCTTTCATCTCTTCACTTTTACTGGCCCGACCCTAATCCTCCCCACCGGCAAGCAGCACATTGTCCTGACGGGGGCTAATTGAGACCTGTGTTTATCATTTTTATGACTTTATCCATGAAGACAGAGGTACGGTGTGCTTCCTGTTCTCCAGGTTCCTTGACAGACCAGTCGCATTATTAGGGTCAACCTCATCAGCTCCCATCTTGCCGTGGCATTGTTTCCAGTGGTGCAATGACCATTCCCAAACTGATAAGACTTGTCTATTTTGGGTCTTTCTTTTCTTTTCGTCCTTGACACATGGGCAGGAGCCTGAAATAACTTCTTATACTTATTTTTAAAGAGAATAAAATATGGACACGAATATTTGCATCCATCGGACAACATCAGAAAATGAGCTGAAGCTATATAATAAACCACTTTTTAAAATTTCTTTCCATCAAAGGGACAAAATTGTGCTCCTAAACAATAACCAGCCCACTTCTTTGCCAACAATACTTTTGGCCAGCCAAACAGATAAACACCAAAGTCGTTTTTCTCATTTTCAGCGCCAACTCAATTCCTGTACTTGCTCTGGGCTTTGTATGGCAAAATAAGGAACTGCTTCATAGGTATTGGCAAGAAAACAAATGATAGATTATGCTCAAGCTTGCATTGTTGTTTTCCCGACAGCCACCAGCCACATAAATACTACTCTCCACAACTTGACCTGCGTTTGACCCCTCCACCCAAAGAAGTCCCTCAATTCATCTAATCTGTTTTGCAGCGACAGGATGATGCAGGTTGAAGAGACTGCACTTCCACTCCCAAGTAAATGGAAATCAGTGCAATATTTAGACTTTTAAATCAGTGTTTGATGCTTTCTGGATGAAAGCTGAGTTAATTACTAATCAGACTGTCCAGACTAGAATTTTAGAAAAGAGGGGAGAGACAGTGAGGTCTTTGTAAATGACAATCAGGGTGTGAATTGATTCCTTGGTCGCTCAAACACTCCAGAATCCTTTCATGTGTGGCCTTTGCCTTGTCGAGGCGCTAAAGTGTCACCACAGAACAAAACGCAGATACCCCTGAGGGTGCTAACGGGACGCCATGTTGGCCCAGGGCGACCAGTGTCAATCAATAATAGCGTGTGTGATCAGAGGCATTGCGCCTAGCAAGAATCTGGATCAATAGAGGTGAGCAAGGCAGCAGCAGAGACAGAAGATAAGAAAAAAAAAAGATTCTGAAGCTCATCCTGAGCTGTGGTGGAAACAAAATCATAAGACTTGGTTAATATGGGACTTTTTATAGTGCAGTGACATAAAGCGCTGTCATTTCTGGAGATTACAGAACAAATACTCCAAAACTAATTTCTGGAACTTCCTCATAGATGCAGCAACTTCTCCTTTAATAGCCTGTGGTTAAAAGCTCCTTAAAACGGTTTTCCCACATCAACTTTGATCTTTACACTGCCTAATAATGATGTAACACTTTTTTATGATCTCGCTGTCATTTCAGAATCAACTACAAACATTTGACAAGAACATACATTAATTTTTTACCAGGTCTGGTGCAGTTACATTAGAGACTACAATGCTTTGCAGACGCTGTTGTACTTTATTGTGCTAAAGTGAGAGAAATGGCTGAGGAATGCACCTCATGTTGTTTTCACACAGCTGTGGTTTTATGGAGGAAATGCACTGAGTGTGTGAGTGCTTCCTCCCTACGTTGTTCCCTTTACACTAACTCTGTACAGAAACAAGCATCGCTGATAGGAAAAACCGACCCACCTTTAATCAGATTCACACATATGTTCTGTCAAACCGTTTCGTCGGGATGACAGAACAAATCCTCCTCCTCCTCTTCCTCTCTCTCTCTCGCTCAAGGCTCCGTCATATCACTGTCCCATCAAATTAACAAAATCACAAGGCAGATGGATGGGTGTCATGTTAACGGGTGTGAAAATTTTGCTTTCACCTTTTTTAAATTTTCCTCTGAGAGAACAAAAGTGAGGGCTGATATTAACATGTTCCAAAAATATACCACGAATATAAAACCATCAGGCTGTTTTGACTACAATCAGTCACATTAGAGTGAAATGTACACCATGAGATTATTTTATCAATACATTATCTCACATATCTGGCCTATCTTACACTTCAAGGAGTCCCTGTGTTTGACTAAACCTCTCTGTGGCTGAGTTCACCTGATGGAGATTATCTCCTCAGTTCATTTACACACAATGGTCTGGATCATCAATATCTACTCACCTGCTTACCTCAGGTTATAATGCACCAAAGCCCTCCCCTGCAGCCTCCGTTTAAAGGAATAGTTTTGAACATTCTAGGAAACATGCTTATTTGCTTTCTTTCAGAGTTAGATGAGAAGTTTATGTTTGTAGCTTAGCATAAAGACTGGAAGCAGGGGGAAACAGCTAGCCTAGCTTTGTCCAGCACCTCCAAAGCTCACTAATTAACACTCATTTCATTAGTTTAATTCACGCTAGAAAAACATTACAAATGCATCAGAACAAACATGTGATTTAAATCCTCTTTGTTAAATTTTGAGCCTCCAATTGCATTTCAGCAATCAATGTCAGGTGATCACCCTTTTGTGATTCCTATATGATAACATGGGAAAAGCTCATATCAGGAAACTCGGGGAAAGTCCCCCTCCCTGATATCATCACTAACTGCATCCACACAAAAGCCTGCTGCCTACGTTGACACGCTGCAGCGTGTGAAACAATGGAGACCCAAGAGAACGCTATCCAGCAGCTGAAAAATGGCACCCAGATATTCTGATCAATGCCCGATGTGTGCAGACTTTGAACTTTGCAGTAACTGTTGCATTCTGTTGCAGCAGCAGGTTCAGCTCTTTTGGCTCGACACCATCCAAAACATGTGTTATCGCTGCAGGCTGTTGAGCATGGGACCTTATCAGATGGCCTTGTGGCCTTAGAATAACACAGGCTCTATCATGCCCTAGCAGACCTGTATCTGGCAGCGGTGTCATAGAACAACAATAAATACAGCCTGCAAACCAAGCACATAATGGCACTCAAGATGCTCCCATAAGCTGAGATGGACATTTATTAATTCTGAAGTGACATGCAGAGAAAATGCATCAAACTGAGGTAGATTTCAAGAGGTAAAAGAGATAGTATGATCATTTATATTAACTCTAAAACCAGAAACCAGAAATCTTTTTTTCCTGTGCATTTTACAACAAACTGGACCTCACAGCCTTGGCCTAATGTGATCTCCCATTGCCGTATCATAAGGCTCAGATTTAGAGAGTAAATCAAAGCAGACGATTTCCTCAGCTCAGAGGAAAACCCCTCGGAGGAGAATGAGTTGATAATGTCCCAGTGTGCCCACGGCTTCCTCTCAGATAAATAAATACATAAATAAAAACACGCCTGGCCACTTCAGATTTATTGTTCCTCTGTAGGCTGTGAAGTAGTGGTTATATTGTTTATAATAAATAAGTCCATTAACAGATTTGGCCCAGGTGGGTGACAGGGGCCTCTGTGATATCCCCGCAATCCTCCCCCTCCTGCAGGCACCTAGACCCCAGCGGGGCCAGAATACTTCCATTTAAGGCAGTGATGGCCAAGGAAAAGAGGGACTACAGAGGTTAGTGTTGGTTTGACTGGGCTGAGACCGTGTCACGTTTTCTGGAGTGATAAGAGCCGGAGCAGGAAGCTGTGAGAGGGCAGGAAGGAAGAGAGCTTAGGTCTGGAAGGAGAGAGCGGAGCTGTGGAGACAGAGGATGAGGGCAAAGAGGGATGCAGAGGAGGAGAGCAGAACAAAAAAATTAAAATGTCTTAAAAATGCACCAAATCTTGAGTTCATGGAGTTACATGCTCCCTGCCTGTAGCACTAGTGTTTAATGTATGCAGGCAGGTGGCGGGGGAGGGCCGAGCTCTGCTGGGAAATGCAGAGGGAACCTGGGGTCCAGGGGGAAGTGAGTAGATGACTATATTTGGTCTGAAAGGTCACACTAACATACACCTGCTTCCCGCAATCAAACAGGCCACACAATGATGACGATATCAAGCATCAGGCTTTTGTCTGTTAGCACCAGATCCAACTGTGTACCAAGAAGAAAATGTGTTATTGTTGCTTTTCCTAAAATCGGCAGCAAACAGTTGTGCTTCAGAATGAAACAGGAGTTAAAAACAAGTGAAGCTCACAGGGTTTCTGAAACTGAAATGTGCATGAGCCCGCAGTATGTCTTTTGTGCATGCACCACAATGTTTTTCTTTTTTTAATTTTGTCTTTTTCTCTTGTTGTTTTCATTGATGTTTTCGGTTTGTATTGAGGTGATGCAACATGGGAGGTGCATGTCATCTTTGTTTTGAATGACATTTGCTGAAGTACAGTAGAGAAAAGAGAAGTAGTTCATCATTTGGGAACCATGCTTAAAGCTATTTATAAGTTTCACTATCGCAGTTGTTTACTTATCTTTCTAGAATAAATGTTGTTGGTTTGGTTCATTTATTTGGCAAGAGTTTGTTCCAGTGGCAGAAAGCAACACCAATGTTTTGCTTCTGGTTCTATCACTTCTTTTTTTCTTCTAAAGTTAGCATGCTAACCAGCTAGCCCTGGCCTAGCTTCTCAGTCTCGTCACTTTCTGATAGCGACTTGCTGTAGCTGCCCCAAAGAAGTAACCTCTTGTATTGTAAACGCAGGACTGTCTGAAGCTCTTGGTAAGCAGTTGAGTTGAGCGTAATCTTTAATGGAAAGACCGCAGTTGTATCAATCTTCTCAAGGAAGATAAGTGTATTTCCCCTATTCCCATAAGTGAAATATCTGAGTACGTACACCATTACTTATCTAGACAAATTTCATTGGCCTGTAGTTCACATGGGAGCTCAGCTGTAAGTATCAACAGCCTGGTTTAAAACATTTGTTTGTGACTGAGCTCCAGGTTGACTTTCGCCATCTGAGAACTCCCAGGTGAGAGCACCAGCAGCTCGGTTCCACCACACACTCATCTTTTCCCCTTTTTAATCAATCTGTTCATCTAAAAAGGATTTCTCTATTTTGAGATTTTAATCCAGTGTCTGAGTTAATCTCTGAAACTCAGGGATTGGAGGAGGGGACAGACGAGGCATCAAAGCCACTCAACTTCAGCCCTGCTCTTACAATTACACCCACCAGGCATCAAGGCAACCAATAAATCACGCTCTCATAATGCCTCTCGGAAAATTAATTTTTTTGAGGCTCGGGTCTCGGTCATGTAGGTCAGATAGTCGGTGCTGGTTTGGTCGATTTCCAGGCATTTCTCAGTCAGATTAAAACACAGGAGGAAACAAGTGTAAATGGTGGTCAAGCCTCTGTCAGGTTAAAAACAACAGATCAGCTGGACATAAACTGTGAGGTTTGACCTTTACACCAAAACAGCTGCAGGTATTTTTACATGTGTAGTGTTAGTAGTGTTAGAGTTTTAAAGGAAATGCACTCTACCTGACATTACAGATTTAATTTAAGTTCTTTTATCTGTTCCTGTGTTACAGACCAACAGTGTTGCCTCACTTATTTATTTTACAGATGGCTTATGAACTCTGTCCCATTTGGACAGTCAGTATTACAGAGGGAGCCCTCTGCTGGAGCTTGAAGGCATTACTCATAAACCTGACAGACTTTCTGATCATCCCCTTGGCTCTTACAGGTACATTATGCTGTCACAAGCTATTTACACACATTTATGTCTTTGTAACTTCAAGTACTTAAAATTCAACACTTACAAGTAGCATGTTTATACATTATATGTTGATTTCTGATGCACAATTCCACATTAATAAGGAAAAATATAGTTGGAGTAGTGTTTACAGTGCAACCTTTTGTTGTAGAACTGCAAGTTTTATAGTTGGTATTCAACCAAGCAGTGACCTGACCACAAACAAAGATGGCTGTGTGACATATTTTAGCTGTCTAGTTGAATTCTCTCTTAATCTTGACAAACTGTAACCATTTAAATATCTGATATCAGTGTGACAACAGTTATTTTTTTTGTGGAAAAAGTGGAAAACTAAAATTCTGCTTCTGCAGATTAGTCTCAGCATCACTTAGCATAATTCTGACTTTAACTCCAAAGACGTCCCTTTCATAAGACACAGGGATCACACGTGTAATCAAAGGGGTGTGAAAATAGAAGCCATTTTATTTTGGTTTTGTCATTTTGCACTTCTTTGGGGGTTTTAATAGGACACACAACACATTTTCAGATGGACCACACATAAAACATCCTCCCTAAATTACAAAATAAAAGCTGCACCTGTAAGTCACACTAAAAGTGGGAAAGTGGGGAGAAAAAAAGAATAATCTGACTCAAAATTTAGACAGATCTTGCTATTCCCACACCGTGACATGAAATATTGTTTGTAATTCATAATTATGATGTGATCTGAGACAGATTGAATGCTTCATTGGTTGGGTTTGAGGTGGCGTGCTCTAAATACTTTTACCCAGAGCCAGAGAGTCTAGCCTCTACTTGCCCTCTGAGGTCTTTATTAGAGGTCTATTACTGTAAAGCTGCTATCAGCTATTGGAAGGGGGGTGTCCCTGGCTGCCACTAAGCAGTAAATAAATATGAGCCTATTGTATTCTTGTAGCCTCACTGTCCTTGCTCTCCCATGCTGAGTAAACGCTCACATACAATGGGAGGCTGGACTGCCTTGTCATTCCTGATCCCTCTAGATTGCTCTTCTAGGTCCTCTGCCTGGGAAAGTGGCGGCGGAGGAAAGAGGAAGCAATGAAAAGAGGATCTGACATTAGAATATTTTACCGTGTCTCATGCCAGAGGTGAGGCTGATCTGAAAGTACTTCTCACTTTTCACTTTTCTCTGCAGATGCAGAAACAGTCTGATCCCATGACTGATGTGATTAAAAATCGTGAACTCTGTCTTGTGAATAGCTGAGGTGCAAAGTAACCGAGTACATTTACTCTAGTACAGTTTTGAGGTGCTTGTACGATACATGAATACGTCAGTTTTCCGCCACTTTAAACATAAATATTGTAGTTTTTACTCCACTATATTTACCTGAAAGCTGGAATTGCTGGCTACTTTGAAGAAACTGCACATACTCCAAACATCTCCATCTCACTAAGTCATTTTTGTCTGTTATTGAGTCATAAAAGTCTTATTTTCTTGAAAAAAGCGAAAAATCTGCCATTGTAGTTCAACCTGTTTTAACTGCAGTCTAATGGTTTCATTAAATTTATAATAATAAGATAGAATAAAGTTTAATTTAAAAAAAAATACTAGTGCAGTGATCTCTTATTCTGTCATCTTTCAAGGTCTCACAGTTGACGCTGACTTCTGTTAAAAAGAGGTTGAAATAATCTCTCTTGACTGGCAGATCATAATACATATGACCAGTTGCAATATGCCATTTACAGGTGACAGTGAGAGTTGCTGTTCTGCACTCTGTATTTTACTTTGGATACTTCATGGTGATAATACTTGTTTTAATCTGTCATTTGTGTGTGCCCTGAGTAGAAGATTAAAGAAAGAAATTGAAAGTTGTGGAGATCTGCGGCCACCTCAGGCTGCCTGGTGGAGCTTCCTCTCCAGTTTCTCCACAGGAAGAGTGCTGACAGGGCTGCACGGACTCACTCATGAGTTCCTTGCATGGAAGCTGGAGCGAGGCCTTGAGTGAGGAGGGGTGCGCAGCTTCGTCCCCCTGGGACAGTATTATTCAGCGCCCCCCCCCACAGGCCCGGGCATGAGGCTGCCAATACCAGGCACAGGCGGGCGCTGCCGTCCTGTAATCACCGATGACATACATGAAGTAGTTTTCCAGATCGGTTTTCCTGTCCTTCCAGCTGCGAGTGGGGCAAACAGCACAGGAAGAATAACACAAGTTGCAGCCAGGCTCGGGGAATGTGGCCTTTACAAACACAGCACAAATAAAAAAGTTAAAAGGCACACTGCTCTCCTCCTGAGAGCCTCTGAGCGAGGGAAGTGAGGCTACGTCCTGAGAGAAGGACCAACCTTCCTCAACACCCCCACAGACTCAACAATAACCTGCCAATCAAACCAAATACTGTTTACTCTGAATTACCTGCCAGAGCTGGGGCTGAAATCAAAACCACTTTTCTGACACACTGGGCTTGTCTAATTTGTATTTTGTCTCAGGTTTATCTTTATCTCTGCTGTTTCTGAGTGTTAATTCAGCTTTTTCCTGCTAATCTCAAAATTTGCAAAGAAAACTTTAACCACGGGTAATGTTGTGGAAACTCTGCAACTGTTCTCAGACTTGCATGGGTTGATTAGTGAACGATCTGACCATGAAGACAATGTATTAGATTCAGTTTTTTTTCTACTGTTAGCACCATATCAGAGCACTATAACCAAAGTGATTCCACAGCAGCAGCTTAGCACACAATGCAATGCCCTCAGGTGCTACCAGCCTGCTGCATGCACACAGTCCACTGCCTGCTGGGAGGCCTAGGTGTGCTGTTAGGCTTTTCCCTGCTAAGTCAATCAGCAGAGGTGTTAAAGACGCCACGTCAACACAAACTAACAGGTGCCTGCTGACAAGGCAGAGGAAGGTGGAGGAAGAGACTGAAGGAACTGATGGAGTGAGGCTTCAATACAGTGCTGCTGGTGTTGTCATTGTATGGAAATGTTGTGTAGATGCAAACACGCACACGCTGTCATTACATGTAAATTTAAAACAGCTGCATGCAGCTATGTTATGCATGAATAACAAGCAGATTCTTCTTATTTCACCTCTTAGATGACCCCCAGCATCTGTCTTTGGCATTCACACTCATACAGTGTCTCTTATTGCTTCTCCAACACCAAAAGAGCAAATATGTGAGGAATGGATTAAACTTTGTGTTTATTTACTCTAATATACGTTGCAGTTGTTTACACCCTAGCAACCTCAGCTGACATTATCCGTGATTAGCCCTCATCCTATGGGTCTTTATCTTATAATGTTAAAAGCCAGAACATATAGTTTGACAATAAAGCATGACTCTAACCTCCTGCTTGTCCAAGTATGTAGGGTAAGTCACCAGACCAGAGCAAGTAATAATGGTCTGATCCAGGCTTGACTGCAGTGCAATGCTGATTCACTGTTTCCATGTCTTCTAGGTGAATCATCACCTGGTGAGGATGCTGATTTTTTTGCCAGGATACTACAGCTTTGTTCCCAGTCTTTTAGTATGATATCATGTATGCAGCCAACAGATGGATATTTAGAACAATTCTCATTTCAGCAGGAAAAATTGTTGCTGGATAAATGAGAAGCTGCTCTATGTCTTCCTGAAGTCAAGAACCCATTATGAATTTGTACAAATTTTGAGTGCTAAATCTGTGCTACCGTTATTTGTGTGAACTGAGAGAGGAACGACCATTAACTGACATGTCAAAAATGTAAATGAGTACTAAGGAAATATACACAACAAAGAGTTTAATTCCTGGTCTCAGCATTGTGGTTTTGTTCCAATGAAAACAGGGTGGTGGTCGATTAATGAAAACAACAAATGTACTTTGATAGAGTATTAAAATGCAATCATGTCCTGAAATAGCTCCGGTAGGTGCGTCTCAGTGCTGGATCTGGTATGATCATTTAATCCGTATATCCAAAAACAATTATGGTCTTTCTCATCGCGCACAAACACGCACACATTGCAGATAAAGTCATGAACATACTCATAGACTGAATCACAAAGCACCAGGAGACACTGAGGAAGAAGGTATGACGTTATTTCCATGCAGAGTAATTTGGTAGGAATGACACTGAACAACACAACATTACGTCCTGACGAAGGTATCTGAGGTAAATATTATCACAAGGGTTACTTTAAGTTAAAACGTACATCAGATACACATGTGAGGCATGATGTGTAGTATATTTAAATATGAAATATAAAAACGGCCCAGACACAAACAAACACACACACACACACTTCCGGCCAGGTTGAGGATTGTGTTTGTGTTAATCATCCTCTGAGTGTTTGTTGACAGTCTCTTTGCTAAGAGACTCAGATAGAGTATTGTATCTGCCCAGCAGGTCACAGGGACACACCCAGCTGCTCTATTCTCTTCAGTGTGTCTGTCGGACCCTGTTACAGTAATCACCTGTCTGGTGGTCACCGACTGTCTGTCTCTTGGCTGGAAACATGGCTGAGGTCATAAGGACCACAGAGAGTTGCTCTCTTTGGCTTAATGCACACCTCAGTGAAACCCCCTCCTCCTCATTTAGGACTTAAATTCATTAAGGGGTTAGTTAACACAAGTTACTGTTAAAAATTGCTGATACTGCACCCCTGCCTTTGGACATCTATATATATATATATATATATATTGCATTTTATGATTTTAAAACAGATCACAAAAAGTCATATTCAGTCTTCACTCATTAATAACAGAATATGTTACTGCATTTTGGCTTTGTAGGGCACAAAAAATTTCAAGCACCTCTGGCAAGAAAAAATATTTACAAAAAGAGTTTCAGTTATTTTATTTTTATTTGCTCACACTTATGTCAGCTGTGGGTTTTGGTGGAGAGGACAGTTTGGTTTGCATATCAGTAACACTTGTACATTGTTTTTCTGGTTGTTTGTAAAAGTTGTTTGGTACTGTATTGTCTTTAAGCTATAGTCTGCATGATGTGTCTTGATATTATCTGAAGTGACACAACTGCTGCAGATGAAAACCTGTGAGACATACAGGTGAAAAGCTGCTGAAACTCTGATGCAGGACTGGTCTGATGAGGTTATCTGATGGGCCCAATTAGTGCCTGATTAGTCTAACTCATAATTAAGTGATCAGACAGACACATTTAATTCAACCAGACATTCCTGTTCTTAGGAATGCCTGAGAGTTATGAAATTACATTTCCACTTCTCCTTACTCTCTAACTTCTTTAGGATAAGAAATTGTGGAATATGTCACTTCAGGGCTCTTCCTGTTCAAGTTTCCTCCTCGGCCACAGACAGAGCAGACGTCCCTGCAGGATAATACTCGGATGAGCATTATCTGCAGACAGCAGCCTTGAATTTACCCAAACTGCTCTCAGGACAGGAAACTATTGATGACTTTCATGTGGGAGGTAAGACAAGAAAAACCTAATTGTGGCTCTCGAAATCTCAAGAATGCCACAAGTTAGTGAACGTGAATCTATTTTTAGGTTTGATATAAACCCTAGTCGATATTGGACATACACAGTTGGCTTATTTATATGTTTAATCTCTAACGAGGAAAGTATTTATGGTTGAGGAATGCTTCTTGCATGTTTGACATATCAGGATTCCTCACATTCTTCACAGGTGATAAGATCAAATATTTCTGATTTCTGATATGAGCATCAATTCTTGGAATACTTAAATACAAAAATAACTCTACATAGAGGTGGTGCAATTTTTTGTAGATGATCATAAACTCCTTTTAATCTTTCCCTTAAAATCACTAAGGAACAACCTGAGAATATGTGGAAGTAAAATGTAAAAATAAAAACCTGCTGAAGGAGGAGGTGGTGCCATGTTTCATGTTGAAACTTGACCTAATTCAATCACAATATAACACAAGTGTACGCTTAAAGAAGGAAATAATTTTGCTTGTTTTTATTCCAGTTTCACTTCCAGTTGTTTTTATATCATTTAATAAACCAGAAGCCTGTTAAAAACATAGGCTTGTAAATATTTGAAAAATCATGAGTTTCATGAATGTAACAAAGATATCTGATTTGTCCAGCTGCCATTTCCACTGCTGTTTATTGTTGATGATATTTTCACCTGACACTCTGATATCATCCAGTTGTTTTTCCTTCAGGAAGTTCCTGCAACTGCTCATTAATTGTTGCTAAGGGGCTAAAGTTTGAGAAAAACAAGTTGAACGAAAGGCTTTGAGTTCAAGTCAATAAAAGAAGTTAAATGAGGACAGAGAGTAGATTTTATTGTCATATTATTCTGCCTCTTTTGCAACCAAATATTTTGCAGTACATTCTGCATTTCACATTGCAGTGTGTTTTGTAATATCGTCTGGGGAGTTGAACTGACGTCAGATTTCTTCCGCTCATTCAGGTGGCGTTGGATTGCAGCAGGTCCTCACTTTCCTAATCAGCTCTTCTGCTCTCTCCTCCAAAGCAAGGTCATCCTTCCCTCAGCCGCTGTGCCCGTCCATTTCCTTCCAGCACTTTAAGATCTGATTTCCATCACTGACTCACATCATTTCCCTCGGCAGATTCATTTCTAAAGGAGGTCAGGCTGTCTTCTCTGTGCTGTTTGGTGGAGCACACTTTAGGTCGTGATACCTTGTTGAATAACTAGCTGTACTTAACCTGACAGAGTCATCTGTGGCACTCGGGTGAAGAGTGTTGAAGTGTGTGCTGTGATTATTAGAACCATTTTATTTTCAGTAGTTGACTGCAGAAGAGTCACTCCTTGCATGAGATGTGTTCATGGCACAGTTTTCATGTGTACATTTTTGATTTACTGGCCATAACAATGTAAATGCATACACTGAAAAATTCAGATGATTTTAAAATAATTTTTAAAAACACACTCAGCCCATTAAAGACATCTATTGTTGATGAAGTTATTATTGTCAACAATATTTTACAAAAGCTGAAAATGCCATTAAATACAAAGTTTTAAATTGTTGTCAGTATGATACAACTAATGTTACTCCCCTGTCTATTTATTGAAATTAATATATGTGTTTAATTTTTGGATTTCTTAGACATTTTTGACAAAAATGTAGATAAATCCAGGGTGATACTTATAATAATAATAGCAAAAAACCATTTACAATAAGACAAAATTTAGGTACAGCAACTGTGGACATTGTCTGATCTAGCTCTACAAAGATGGTACTGCATATTATATGAAACTTTGTTATCTTTCATTCTATCATTAGTTGTGTTTTATTTTACTAATTTATCTTTGCAGTAACTCCATGCACTTCAGAAAGTCTTAAAGACAGGTCAGGTGTCAAATATTTAAGTGAGTACTGTTGCTGTAAATGGTGAACTCATAATTTAAAAACTGTGTTGCCGCTTGAAAAACTAAAAAACTAATGCTTGGAAAGTAGAAATACTAAGAAATGCAAAATACTAGAAATTTCGCCATTGCTTTTCTGAGTCGAGTTCCCGCAGCACCTGACATGTTGCAGGGTCCCAGTCTTATATCTGTCCAGGACGGAGTTCAACCCTCGAGGCTCTGACACAGAAAATACGGGGCAGGGAAGTAAACATTTTCCTGAATGGGTAAACATTTGGCAGCCAAAGCAGAATGAGTTTGGAGATATGTCGATTTTGGGGCATATTTTTAGAGTCTTTGTGACATGTTTTAAAATGAAACAGGAAGTTGGGAAGTTTATGCCCCATGACGCCCACCCTATTTCCCTCTCTGAGCCAGGACAGACATGTGGATGGAGATAAAACAGTCTGTCAACAGTTAGGCTTCTGCCAAAACGCAGTTAGTATAGCTCCAACACTGGTTAATGTCAAAGGTATTTAAAATCATGTGCATGAGAGCTTTAGAATTAATAGAACAATGAATGGAGTCAGTGTTTTGCCTGTGAATTTGCAGAATTTAAATTAATGTTAATGTCAAGGAAGACAAACTGTACATGGAGGGTCTAACAAAAGATGCATTATGGGAAGTGTAGGATTCACTTTTTGTGGCCTTTATCCATTCAAGTAACCAAAAATTATTATAGTTTTGACTTTTTCTGCATCTATTTTAACTGTCTAAATGACTGGAATACCCATTTTACTCATTAAAAATAGTTTGAGTTGATTAATCTCACCCGACATCAGAATTGGAATTAGACTTATTTATTGATACATTATAATTACACTGGAAGACTGAAAGAAGACAACTTGTCAAAAACAAAATGCACAATATACACTTTCAGCAGTCATCATCAAATGCTACACTGAAATAATTTAAATAAATACACTGTGTAGTGGTGTCATGACAGTGAGCGTCCCTCTCTGTGGCTGCTCTGCTGATGGTAGCTGCTGGGATCCACCGACTCGGGCCTGTGTGGAGGAGGACCCAGGTACTGTTCGAACTCGCTGCGGTCCAGATCGTACAGCATGTCCAGCTGAACCTGTTCCAGGTAGAACTCCAGGGAGGGCCCACCAGTGGGACTTAGCAGGCCCCCATAAACCCTGGACTCCCCCAGCTCCACGTGGGACCCCGTGGAGTAACCATACTGCATGTGCCCATGCTGCCCGCCAAAATACAGCTGGTGCTCTGCAGGGTATGCAGGAGGATTTGAGTATGCCACAGGCTTGTTTGAGAAAGCTTCTGCAGCTGCTGGGACTGGAAAGACTGGAGTGTTTTGGTAGCTGCTGTGCAGAGGGGCGAAGTTAGCAGGGAAAGCGGGTGTGTTTGGGAAGTTCTGGTGCTGGTTCTGGAGCAGGTAGGTGAGGTCGTAGGGCATGGCGAGGCCTGAGCTGCAAAGCGAGGGGAGAGAGGGCCTCTGTGGTCTGAGGTTTGGAGCTCTTCTTCAGCTGCTTCCTCCTGCGGGGTCTGTACTTGTAGTTGGGGTAATCAATGGTGTGCTGGACCCTCAGGCGCTCGGCCTCCTGCATGTAGGGACGCTTCTCGGCCAAGGACATGGCCTTCCAGGTCTTTCCTGCAGGAAGACAGTGAGGTTAATGATCTGCATCTTATTCATTGGTTCAGCAGATGATAAAAACTTGATGTGGATCTTATTTAGTCATCATGAGGTGATGATTTTAAACTACAAACATCAAACATTTCATTTATTTTTAGGAGGGAACACTTGAGGGACCTTTACACTTCACCACCTTCTACTCAGCAACATTTTCAGGCTATTAACCAAAGTCTTACCGAGTATTTTGCTCAGGTCTGTGTTCTCCAGGTCTGGGTTGAGCTGCGCCAGCCGCCTGCGCTCCTCTTTGGTCCAGATGATGAATGCGTTCAGGGGCCTCCTGACCCTCTTCTGCACAGAGTTAGACTTGGCCTCGGGGCTGGCGCAGCTGGAGTCCGAGTTCACGGACAGCGGGCTGGAGGGCCCCGAACTCGGGGAGCGTACCTCGGTCATCTGCTCCACCGATCCGGAGTCTTCGCTCTCGAACACGGAGCTGAAAGCTGCTGGGTCGTGGCTGAAACGCATGGCTGTGTAACCGATTTGTGATGGTGTCTTTTTTTTGAGGGGAGTCTGCCGCAGGCCGCTGTCATCCTCCCAGTGATGCAGGGTGACGGATATATGCTGCAGCTCCACCAATAGGAATCCAGGAGGAGTGGATTTAAGGTGTGAATTCCAGGTGTTTTCTCGGGTCGGTGATAGGGCCCATCTGACGCCCCCAGTCGACGACCTCACGAAACTTCTGATGGGAGTCGCGAGTCTGTATTAAACCACAACCAGACTATTATGTAATAAAAAATAATTAAATAGTGTCATCTTACATAAACCCCATGCAACCACATTTATGGTTTAACGCATGAAAAATAAAGTAGATATTCACTGATGTAAACTGATTAAAGTCAATGTAGGACTCAGACATGTAAAGATAAAAAGTATAATTGTACTATTTAATTCTGTAAAAGTTGGATTTGCCACATTGACCAAGGATTTTAGATCATTTTCTTTCCTCTTTAAATCACCATTATTAAAATATGTTTGTATTTTGACAATAATATCCCATATTTCCTTTATTCTCCTATTAAAACTGCATTAGGAAAATCAAATTACAGCTTTGGTAATGGGAGAGAAATGGAATCTAATCAATAGGTCTTGAAAGGCAGGCAGAGGAGTATTGATGGGTGAACATCAAAGTTTTCAGGAGGCATGGCTGGTTACTAATTACATTGTGGCTCTCAGCTCTTATCGGCCATTCACTGTCTCTATCAAAGTACATTTTACAGGACTGAAACAAACGTGATCAAGGCGTGTTTATTACACGATTACCGCGCACAAATATTTGCCCCCAAACATCACAAAAACTGATAAGTGTGCACAAATACAAAGGGGGCGTGATGAACTCACCTTCAGGGCTTGAGAAAGAAAAAAAAGACAATAATTTGCTGTGTTACAGTTATTATTTTAATTAGAGGATGAGGGGGGAAAATACCAAAAATAGACTGACTGACTTCCCAAAAAGGAAACAGCAGAGCAGGACTTGGCCGCTAAATCAAAGAGACAAAAGTGTATTGAAATCAGTCAAAACTCCAACAGAGATGCAGACTCACAGAAACTATTACAGCTGGCACTTTGTTCTTCTTTTTCAGCCCCAAAACTATACATCTGGAACATTTCTTTCGTCTGTTTATGTGTTATTTAAAATGAATACAGCTCAAAAATGATATTTTTGAAGAATAACAAACATCAAAAACTTTGTGAATATGATAAGAAATAAGAATAAAATGGGGAATCACTCACTGTGGAGTACACAGACACACTTTTTTGGGGGGATTAATTAAAATATCAGAATGTTTTACTTCCAGGAAAATGTATTAATGTATTAAAAGAGCAAAAATGTAATAAACCACCTCTGCAGAATTAATTATGGGTTTCTTATGGTGACAGAAAGAATAGGAGATGCAGATAAAGCAGCTAACACTAGATCCTATAGATTATTATGATATATAATGGATATTGTGTGTCATTTAAATGTTGTGTATCCACCACATACCAACTCTCCAGAAACTCCTGAGGCGTGTGATTCCGCCTTGGACTATAACAGGACGCCATTACAGGTGCTCGCTACCTCTGTATGGTTTCAATGAATATGTGTCTTCGGCGCTGACGACGAACATTATACAAACAATAGACGCCATTATGCAGACAGCGGCGACGATACATCTGCAATACACGGACCGGCCGGGCTTCGGTGGGTTAATACCTGCACCTGCACTGCTTTGTCCCCGGCAGACGAGTCACTTATGCAGCTTCTTTAAATTGTAAATACTGTGTATGATGACCGGGTTAATACACATGGAAAACCAGGGGAGTTTGGTGCATCTAAAGCAACGACATCTAACACTTTATTCATGCAGGAATATTCTTGTTAGGAAGCATTTTGGACTTTAACCCTGCAAAATAAGTGCATCAGAGCTAATGGAGCTTCATATCTTTAATCAAGACTGTGGCAAATTCAATAACAGAAGTGATTAAACTTTAAACTGTGCTTTGACAACTAGACTTAAACCTTTCTGTATCAGTGAAACTGATAAGCTGGCAGCATGTGGCTTTAGAAGAGGGAAGAAAACATTAAACGTCTCAAGAAATCAATAAAATAAAAGAATTAGGAAATATTTTATTTTGAAAATGATATTCGTGTGTTTTTATTAGTATTGGGTTGGTGGGAGTAGGTGTGTGTGTGTGTGTGTGTGTATCCCTTTTTTTCACAGCTTGTCAGAATTAGAGGTTGAATCCACATCCTCGGTGTTAAACGGGACACACGCTCCAATGCGCTGTGAAAAGCGTTAATGGATTTAATCAATTAGCTTGAAGGACGCAGCGTGAATACAATAACGTTAGTTTCGGCTGAGCCTCTCTGTGAATTGAGTCGGCTAAATATTAGACACTGTTCGGGGGTGTCAATATCTGGATTGTTAACCATCTCATTAACTTATTACTTTGACTTATAACTTATTTTGTGCCTTAATTCACCATCAGGATGTTTATAGACTTGTTTTGCTGTATTATTGAAAAAAAAGTGTCATTGGTCCTTTCTTCTGGCCCTCTTCATGAATCCTAATCTATGAGGTGACAGTAGGGTATCATTGCATTGTCTTGTAGCCAAACAAGCAAGAGTGCTGCAGCTGAATGGGCACTATGCTTTCTGAATAGGGACTGTTCTCTGTGTTCTTTGTGATCACAATGTGCCATTGTATTGGACAGAACTCATATATGGGACACTCCTCTCTGTCTTCACTCTGGATCAGTGATGGTCGAGGCTGGCACAGGTAGAGCTGTGTGCACCGTGTGGACGTGGGGTGACTTAGGGAGGATTTGCAAAGACCCTTGTGGATTCCTGGTCCACTCTGGATGGTGTTTGGGTTGAATATTGGCTGGATTTGGACTGACACATGTGAAGGCGAAGGATGTTTGGGATCACCTGAGTCCACATTTTTAGGTGTGACATGGAAGTTTTTGCATATTCCCTCAGGGGCTGCTGAACACTTGACCTCTCTTCTCTTAATATGGATGTTGCATTTGGATGTTTTCAGACTCCTCAGATGAAATGGAGGAAAACTACAGGAGTGTAAAACGAAGGGTCAGTGTCTTGACCTCTGATAATGAAGCACTGTATTCCAACCTGCTCCCCTCAGTGCCATCCCACCGACTTTCCTTACAGTGGCTCATTCATAAAGAGCTGCATTGTTTCATAGCTGGAAGGTGTGAAGGGGATATAATACTGTTGTCTCAGGTGACCGTGATCTTCGCAGCGAGGGACTATATTGCATTGTGTTGTATTGTATGGGCACAGCAGGCCAGCACCAAGATATACTCTGTCAAGACTCAGACACCATTCTATGCAGTGGTCTGTAACCCCCCCTGCCAACTCCACTTCTTAATCACATGTTTGAGGTGATTCAACAGTAGACCAAGGCCCACAGGGTCCTGAGTGCGAGCCTCCACACTCCCCTGTGTAAACAGCGCCCTGCCCTGGGCCCCTACGTCAGGCCAGCTGAGAGGATTACATGCCCCCTGGTGTAGACAGGCTTAATGTAGCCTCATTAGCAGAACACAATGATGCCCCCACCTCTGAGCAGAGATAACAGGCCTGGGCTCAGCCAGACTTCAAACACAGCTCCGACTCAGACTTAGAGTGTGGATGGTGCAGCACAGGAACGGGCGAGGCCAAAAGAGCTGAGGATTTACACTTTGGCACTGGTTTTATCCATCTTACATCACCGGTCAATTAATTGTTTAAGTCATTCATTAGGCATAAATGCCAAAACATACTATTTCAGCTTCCAAAAATGTGAGGATTTACTGCTTTTCTCACTTTTATATGACTGTAAAATGAATATCTGTGCTTTTTGAACTGTTAGCAAATAATTTGAAGATGTGGCTGATCTTTTTTTTAAATCATTCTTATTTAATACTGAAGGTAAAAGAGGACATTAGTTCATTACAACTCATCAATATGATTATATGATAGTGAAATGAAGACATAAAATAGATAAATAGTAAATACATAATACATTCAGAGACATATTAGATCAAATGTTTTGTAAAAGTGTAAGAAATTCATTTCTCTTTCATCATTTTTTAAACTATTTTCAACAATTCATCAGTAAATTATATCAGTAAATATAATTGTACAGATGCATGTATATGTATAATATTATTTTGTCTATAAATGAGTACCAGTGTGCTCTGTCTTGTTATATACAGCTGTCACTTCACTGGTTTTAGATCATCTTGCCAGAGAACTGCATGAAATGAGCCAGCTTGCTACCACTGGCACAGAAATGTTGATTAATGTGCACTGTCCTCATAAATTAAAATAATAACGATAAAATTCACTTAAGTGTGACCACATTCTAATTTTATTTCAGTCGTTTACCATGCAGACCTACTCAGACTGAGACTGGCTAATAGGGCAAAGCTCCTCTCATGCTGGAAAACAGCACTATTCTTTGTAAATTAGGAATTGTATTCTACACTGGCTGCTGATAAGAGTCTTATCTAAGGAATTGAATACATCTTCCAAGTCTTTTATTGTCCAGGCAGCTGAGCTTTAGCTGTCAGTGCCACAAAAGGCTATTTATTACATCAATGTTTTTGGACACAAATTGTCCTCAGGTTTCCCTCTGACCCCGATCCCAGACCTCTGCCACACGTCTCTCCCCAGCAGACAGAGGAGAAGGAGACCTGCATTTAGCTGTAATTAGCCCTAATTATTAACTGGAACTAGACTGAGACCTGTGAGACACCATGATATCTGTGTCTGTCTTAAACGGCTCATTCAAGGCGGCAGATAACCAAAACAATCTGCTCAACTCCACTAGCAATGCTTGAATGTTTAATTAAATAGTGTGAACTGGTTAGACTCAGACATTAGATTATTTGGAGCAGAAACCAGAGATAAAATGCCCGCCCCAAAACAGACTAACAAATCTTTTTAGCCAGAGTGAATGACTGTTTTCTTAATCGTAACTGATACTTGATTCAATTTCTTTATTCTTTTATGCAAACTTTCTGATGTTTGTGCCTCTCCACAAACTTTCAGCTCACTCTTTTTCTCCCTTTTGCTCGTCTGAGACCTGATACAAATTCAAAAGGATCTGCTGCTTTGAAGATAAGCGCTGTAGTTCTGCCATAAACAATGATTGTGCTGTTTCTTTCCTGTGGCGTGATTTATTTAAAGTATTATGCTGTAAGGATTTGGGCTGGTTTTCCTGGCAGGGCTGGCTGTGTACGTATCCACTACTTGTGTGGTTTATTGGATACTTGAGATTCAGGAAAACCACAAGAAAAAGTCATCAAAGTGTAACCTTTGACTCAGATGGTTACAAATTATGAAATCTGCAAATACTGTGAGAAACTCATCTTTAAAATGTTGCTTTTTTTATTGGCAACTGAAGTTGACTCGTTAAAATACATTAAATTTAGCTCACAGTTTGGTGCATCGTTTATTCTTGTCACTTTTATTTTTATTCCTGTATAATTGAGACCTGCCTACTAGTAACTAACATGGCTAAGGGGACTTTGTATAGAAACACAATGCTCGTGGTCTCGCGCACACACACACACACAAACATATGCTTCCTTTGATAAAATGTTTTTATACCAGTGCAAATTCTATGGCAGGGTCCCTTAAGACAATATCTGCGTAAAATACCAAGTTATTTATAGTGAATGTGCCATTTTGACTTCAAAAAATAAACACCAGCATAATGGAGAGTTCAAATACAGGGGAACTGGTATCCAGGACCAAAACCTGCAAGACTATATTCTGGTGCAGGCAGGGTGTAAATTGCCGTAACGTGTTGAGCGTAGTATCGCAAAAAATCTTAATGAGATTCTGTATTACAACAAGACTTATTTTAAGGCCTGGGTATATTTAAACACAGTGACAGTGTGAGTATCCTCGAGTGATAAACACCACATTAGGAATAAATCACAGTGATTTCATTACATATCAAAGCATAAACATTTCTTCGTGTCATTTTGTGTCCCGAAAAGCACAACCGGGCAAAGTTGTATATATGTGTTTGCCTGTGATTGTGCTTCAAGAGGGGGGGTGAGAGGGATCTTTTGAACGTCCATACCAGGATACAGCTGCCTATGACTAATTTCAAACTCCCCTTCTAGGGCCTAGGCAACCCATTTCACAAGTAACACACATCACCAGGCATCTGTTTCCTGTTTTCATTCTTTGAGTTATCTTATTTTCCTTATTTCCCCCTCACCTGTTACAGTTCACGTTCCTTCCATCATGCAGCATAGGCCGGTTGTGCTTCAACACGAGGTGGTCAGACGTTAGCCGCTCAAAATAATAGAGATACGACACTATAGAGGACTTAAACACCAATATAAAGAGAGATGTAGTTTTCAAGATAGTTTAATACACAGAATGCAGTTTATTGACATATTTTTCAATATAAAATGGAAACATGGACTCAGTATTTTCCTGATTTTTGATATTGAGATAATGTACATAACATTTAGTTTCACTCCTCACACCTATGAGCTGTAATATTTAAGCAGTTTCTCGTCAGTGGGTTTCAGTATCTTCTTCTCTGGCATGTTAACAACCCAGCCTGGAGAGAGGCCAAAGAAGATCTGTCGGACATCCTTCCTCATGGCAAGCATGTGATACAGTTCATCCTTTGAAATGTCTGGCAAAATATATCCATACTTCTGTGCCAGGGTGAGCCGGGCCTGCTGGATTTTCTCTGGGTCTGCCAAGTAACCACGGCTTTCAGCATCTCTGTAGTACGGGACCATATCCTCTCCTGGTAACATTCGCTTTGGAATAGGCTGCCCACGCATGAAAAACGGGATGGGCTTGATGAGAATCCCTGCAAAATGACAATATATTTTTTAGTGTTTTATATAAAATGCATGAGATTAAAATGCCTCAAGATAGGTGAGTGCTCACTGACTGGTCATTCTTTAATTACCAAGACTAATAGGATCATAGAAACTGGTTGTGATGACGCCTCCGTTCCTCTCAATAGCAGCTATGGCTCCTTCAGAAGCTCTCTGAACCTCAATGTTGATTTTTGCAGCAAAAATATCAGCGCCCTGGGACAGAACAAGCAGATGAAAGGTGAACTTGTGGCAGAGCAGGGGGAAAAAAAACAGGGGTTAGCAAACAGCAGCCTGATCTGTCTGTCTGGGACAACACTGTCATGTGGTGCCACCTACTGGCACAAGATGATCAAAGAGCCAGAGAGTGACATTCTCCTCCGAAATAGTTCTTTATCCAAACTGTAATCAGATTACTTAATTGTAAAAACTGTTTAAGCATATCTTTGTAAAACTCTGCAAAACTCCTACCTCATCAACAAGCTGGACTCCATAGTCCCTCTTCAGAGGCTGGACTGTCACTCCTCTGGCATTGACCAGCTGGGTCAGGTCTATGGGCTGGGTTGTGTCGACTCGACCCAGATCGATCAGGTACTGCAGTCGTTTCAAAGACAGAGGCTGGTACTGGGGACGGCGACTGTAGAAGAAGAGCACACAAGCATGTTTACACAAGAGCATGAACATAATAGTGCAGGATATTGTTGTAGTATGTACTGTGCATATAAATATAGCACTTGCACTGGCTAGCATCAGCTTTTACCTGTGTCCTTCATTGAAAGCCATATTTTGGAATAGCCAGATAAAATCGGGGTCTGACCCCCCTCAAAGCCCAGCCGAGGCCGGTTGCCTCTCTGTCGCTCTCCTTTATGTCCTCGGCCACTTCTGTTGCCACCATGTTGTCCTCTGCCCCTCTGTTTGTCCTGAAATCGGAGAAAATGTAACGAGGTGCTTTACTAGTTTGCTAACGCATCATCTTGTAAGAACAACTGACAGAGGGTTAGCAACAGTCTCCACTGCCTTACATTTGATAGCAGGCTAACTAGCTTCGCTAGCAACAGCCCGCTGCTAACAACAACTATAACACAGATGAAAAATGAAACCCTTACCGCTTTTAGTGGCTCCTGGTTCAGGCCGCAAGTTCGCTAAAGATATCCGCGGCAGGCTCTGCAAAACGTCTAGCGCTTTGCCACCCTGGTTTTTTAGGGAAAGACATGTTTCTGCTGCTCACATGTCAAAGATAACCAAACCAAGGACATGTAGGTCACGTGACAGAGGTGAGCGGAAGTACTTCTTGTTCAGTTCGACGACGTTTCGAAATTAAAAGCACGACAGTCAAAGTGAGCTGGATAAACTGTTGAATTATTTTAGGTCGGATTCCAAGTATTTTTGGTGATTTTCATTAAATATTAGTTTTATAGAGGCATAATAGCAAATATAAATGCTTATTTAATGGGTAAACAGACCAAATAACGACACTGTAGATTTCAAAAATATGGGTCAAAGCTCATGACATGTGTTAAAGTACATATTTAATATTTCTTTTGTAATTTAACACTGGTATTGTTATATAATCTCATTGTGATGCTGAAGCATGCTTTGCTGTCATTATTGAGGATTTAACAGTTATTAAAGCGGCGCTCAGTGACATTTCAATGGACCAATCTCTGCTTTGCATGTGTGAAGGACCTCCTAAGAGAGCCAATCACGTAGCGGTATGGGCGGGACAACGAGGCGTGTCGGTGCAGCTGGCGAGTAGCGTCCGAGCGGTTAGTGTGATCCGGCGGTGTATTGTTTTGCACAAAATTCAACTTCCAAAAAGAAATTCACGACTGCCAGCGGTAATACGAGGCTGGTGGACGTCGACCTCCATATTCGGTCGACGTTTGTCCTTCAGCTGTCTCGTATTTGACAGCCAGAGGTGGACTGAGATCGACACAGATTGACATTTGGGGGATATCGTTATTAGCTAACAGTTAGCTAACTTCTCCCTACATACCAGCTGCCTCAGCGCTGTATGTGCGGCAATAACATGTCAGCGCCTTTACCTGCCATTGTGCCTGCTGCCCGGAAAGCCACTGCGGCGGTGAGTTCACTGGGACAAACTGTGGATTTACATCTAGTTTGCACTCAGATCAAAAGCAGTTGTTACTTCCAGTCATAGCTACTTAGTTACATACAATACAAGCTGCCAAACCCTGACATGTGTGCGCTTGTCCCTGCCCCCTGTAAATAGGTGTGTTTGTTTTTTTACAGGTGATATTTCTGCATGGCCTTGGTGATACTGGGTATGTGATGAAAGCATTTTTTCCATTGCTGTTGCCAAAGTATTAGTCTGTCACTCACAAAGACAAAACGATTGTATTCAGTCGTACACTTACATTATTTTCTAGCTACTCTGCAGATTCAAGTTAGCAAAAATAAAATGAAATATAATCAACAAGTACACTGACTATTACAGGTTAAGACTGATATTTAGGACTTTGTTTTAGGGGGAAAGAAAATCACAAGAGTACTTTTGCTTTTGGCTTTTCAAGTGTATTTTACTTGCAACAGAGTATTTCTACACTGTGGTATTGCTACTTTTACGCAACAGATCTGAGTACTTCTCCCTCCACTGACTGTATTTAATGTGTTTTAATGTTGACAGGCATGGCTGGGCAGAAGCTTTCGCAGGCATCAGGATACCACATGTGAAATACATCTGTCCACATGCGTAAGTATTCACACTGTCTTATTTTTGAATATAATTGGCTTCAAGAAACTTGTCAACACTTTTTTATGGTCATAGCAACATTCATGCGTCTTGTGCAGTTAAGTTAAATATGATGTTACTTTTCTCCAATGATTACAGCCCCACCATGCCTGTGTCTTTGAACATGAGAATGTCCATGCCTTCTTGGTAAGTATTTTTACATATTTTACTACTTTGTGTGATTGTCACATACATGCTGACCCTTGCGTTTGTTTTCTCATTCACAGGTTTGACATCTATGGGTTGAGCCCAGACTCAGATGAAGATGAGACTGGTATTAAAAGAGCGTCAGAGAACAGTACGTCTATAAAAATTACTGAAACTTTTTATTTATGTTAGGCATTTGCAGCATGTTGTTTTTTTGTTACATAAAGTGTTTGTCTTTGTAATTTCTCCACAGTTAAAGCCTTGATAGACCAAGAAGTGAAGAATGGAATACCTTCGCACAGAATTATCCTGGGTGGATTTTCACAGGTAAGTGTGGCATGTAAGCAGATGATGTGTTACATAACCCTGCTTTTACTGTGATTCACTGCTTATGTACATAATGCATTTGAATAACCTAATCCCAAAGACACACACATAAATGCACTTCTTAAGGGGCAGAATGTTAAAATTTAAATATCTAAATTTGAAAAACAGGACTTGCACATTTATTAAATGCTATGAAGCACAGATTTATTATTGCACTTCTCCTTTGGAGTGATGTAACTAAAATTTTGAATGGATTATAGTGTATTATACTTACACGTAATTCTGAGTGTGATGATTTACAAGTCTAATATTACAATAACTTGTAATACAAAATTGTTGAGGTTTTATTTTCAATTACTAGGAAGCACAAAAATTAGCAGGTTATACAAAGATGTGGGCAGGATAAGTCCACAACTCTTAAGTTATTTATAGTAAAGCACAGGAATTAAACATAATTTAATGAGTAGAATTACAAGGGTTGGCAGAAATAGCATTTTAGATTCAAGCAGAAGTTTGACATTTTGTGAAAAGGGCTGATTTGCTCTCTGGCAGAGGGTTAGATAAAAAGATTGTCTGAAGATGTCTATCCATTAAATATGATGCTACAGCCAGCAGCTGGTTAGCCTAGGTTGGAAATAAGGCGAAACATGTACCCTGGCTCTGTCCAAAGGTAACAAAATCAACCTACCAGCACCTCAAAGCTCACCAATTCACATACTATTTTTCATTTTTTTTAATAGTGTGAGTATAAGAGGTATAAAAAAACAGCATTTCACCATTTCATAGTGGGTTATATGCAGGGAATATTTCCTGCATCCCTGAAGTTGCTAGACAACCAGAAGAGACTCCATAATGTTGCTGTGCCTGGCCAAGAAACAGTTGGGCACATAACCCCCTGAGCTGTTCCTTTCAGTATCGACCACAAGGTCAACGCATCAGTTGGCAGTGTCTCTTTGTGCAGCTCCAGCTCTGCAGCAACACACACAGTGGTCTACAACACTGCACTGAAGTAACCTGCATGTCAACATTTAATTACACATGCAAGCAGACAAATCTCACATTAATTTTAGAGAAGAACCGTTGGGGCTGCTTTTGGCATGCGATAGGCACCTGAAATCTCCAGTCTTATGAATTTTTTATGTCTCTTTTGATGATAAGCTAAAGAGAGTTGTTGTGTTGTGTTTGTATTTTTCCAGGGGGGAGCGTTGTCTCTCTACACAGCTTTGACAACTCAGCAGAAACTTGCTGGAGTGGTTGCTCTGAGCTGCTGGCTTCCCCTCCGCAACTCCTTCCCCCAGGTAAAAAAAAAAAAAAAAACTTTCACAATCTTCTAATTGCCCAAATTTCATAACAAACTCTTCTTTTTATTGAATTAAGGTTTAGGGATATCCCATAGCCAAGTCATAATCTGCCGTAATCGGATAATATGAATAATCCTAATCTCTTCTATTCTCAGGCCGCTGCCAACAGTGCTAACAAGGACATGCATGTCCTACAATGCCACGGTGATGCAGACCCCCTGGTCCCCTTTATATTTGGCAGCCAGACAGCAGAGAAGATGAAAGGTCTCATTAATCCTGCCAACATCACCTTCAAGTCGTACCGGGGCCTACCTCACAGCGCCTGTCCAGAGGTCAGTGTGGGAAAAAGTCACATTTTGACACTGGATTTCTGGTTGCGTTCTGTATTATACATTTTTTTGTTTTCGTTTATGTCTCTGCAGGAAATGGTGGATATCAAACGGTTCATAGAGAAGCAGCTTCCTGCCATCAGTGACGAATGAACCCGGGAGTATCCGTACGACCGCACAGCACCATTAGAGTCCTCTGGGACCGACTCCAGGGCGACTCCGTGGACTCGAGGAACCACTGACTTACTTGACAATAAAACCACGCTGCTAACTCATAGAGCCAGACAGGACTGAGGTTGCCACACGTTAGCCCAGGAGAGGCATGAGTGGAACGATGCTGCATCCTGACCTGGAGCCACACATGATCCTCAGTGTTACAGTAGAGTAACATTAGTTGCTTGATTGTAAAGCTATTCGCCATTGAGACAAGCCATTACCAGGAAACGTATGTATTGGAATAACTAGGGCTATACTTTATGGTTTAATACTTACTACCTTACAATAAATGGCCTGTTGTTAAATTTTTTTAATTAATGTAGTCTATTTGTAGTAGCACTGAAATTAGTCCATTAGTCGATTAATTAAGGCATTTATCAAGCGAAAATGCCAAACATTTGTGGCTTCTACCATCTCAGATTTGAGGATTTCCTGATTTTCTGTGTTTTAAGTTATTGTAAATTGGATATTGTTTGAGTTTTGGATTTGTCGTCAAATCAAACAACCAATTTAAAGTCACTAACTTGGGCTTTTCATAACATGTGATTGGTATTTTTCAGGTTATTTGACATCACAGAACAATGAATCTAAAAAAAAAAGGCCTAGCAAACAAAGCACATATCACATTAAAAGTATATTAGAGCAGCTTATTTTACCATGAGAAAGTATTGAATATTTTGTGAATGTTCACAACACACGACAGCAAAAACAACATACGATTGTGCTTTATTTAATTTGTGAGAATTCAAATAGCTATTTCACACAAATATCTTTTTAAATACACAAATATATCAGTGGTCATGGTCATGTGTTCAGTTTTATTTTTCCCTGTTCTGTTTAAATTAAATATAGTTATGACTAATATCACAGTATTGAAACACACAGACAAGATCTATTTTTCGGGTATCAGCTCACTGAGATGTAAAAACGTTTTTATCTTTGAGAAGAGCTGAAAGCACCAACATATGAAGTCATTGTCGCACCATTCATGTTAGACCAAAGGTGCTATTGTAGAAGATCTTATTCCAAGGCACTTTCCTTCTTCTTAAGTTACTGTTAAATAACTACTAGTTTCTACAAGAACTGGATATGCATTAAGGCTCACAATATACCTAAATACAAATGCAGTGCTCACAGATACATGCTTTCCCTCATTAAACAAGGTAGAAAAGTGCAATGTCAAGCGCTAGGGAATATATAAAAATATAGATATGTTTTTGAACAAGTAACTGATGCTGGACCTAGCATTTGTTCTTGTTTGCTCCAAGGATTTTGGTAAGCTAATCATGGGTAAATAAACAGCAGTTACAGCTGGATAAAGACCGGTTTTAAGTAGTGTTCATTTCCCTGTCTGTCTTTCTCTAAATAGCAGGACTCCAACAGGAAACACAAAACTCCTTCGGGTGGGACGCATGCGCCATTTTTGAAAAGCTAAAGTGTGTGGCAGTGGAGAGTCTATGGCTCAGGGGGAGGAGGCTCCTCCAGGCTCTTGAGCAGATCCGTGTATGCAGTCGAGTTTATGAAGCGGGGGTACGAGTCTCTCTGCATCAGCGTGTAGATCTGCTGCTGAGCGTCGTCGAATGTGTGCGAGGTCGGCTCCAGCATGTTGCGGTTTATCACCTCTCGAACGCGAGAATCCAGACTGACCTGGAGGAGACAGAGAGTGGTGATCAGCTAAATAAAAGCACATCACATAGAGCTGATGTGGAGAGTTAATCAATCAATTATTAATTAGAAATTAATTAGACAGAAAATTGAAATGTGTAAATGGCTAATTCCAATGGCTCTAAGGGTCACCAAAGCAGACGACCTATTTCTACTGAAGCCCCAAACAAAAAATACCTCAGTCTTGGCTGTTTCATTATGTTGAAGTGTCCACAGATGATGAGATGCATAAAAGCTAGTTCAAGGCAGTTTTTACAGACAATTTGTCTGTAAAACACCTACAAGTATTAACACAATACGCCAGAAAGAAGGTATGTGAGTTTGTGAAAACAAAAAAGAAACTTAATTTGTTGTCTCTCTTTAATTGTCATCTATTTATTTTTAAGAACAATGCCAAACATTTACTGTTTCTTGCTGTTTGTGAGTCATATGCTGTCATATTGTATAATTACAGAAATAGTTTGACATTTTTTGAAATCCACTCTCATTTTCTTGCCTTGAATTTGATGAGAAGATAGTTACCACTGTTACATCTGTCTGTTAATTATGAGGCTGGAGCTAAAACACTGTTAGCCTGCTGTTAGCTTAGATTAGCATAAAAACAGGAAACAGCTAGCTTGATTTGATTCTCTCTAGAGTTCAAAAATATACCTGCAAGCACCTAAAAGCTCACTAGTCAACATGTTATATTTTGTATGTTTAATGCAAACACAATCTAAAAAGGTAAATATGTGAAGGTGTGGTTTTCTGGAACTGTTTGGCTTTAGAGGCACTAGCTAGCTGCTAGCTTTCCTCTGCTTCCAGACTTTATGCTAGGCTAAGCTAATCAGCCCCTGGCTCTGGTTTCATACTTCTTTGGTGCAGAAACATGAGAGTAGTATCAATCTTTTCATCTCACCATGAGCAAGAAAGCTAAAAAAGTGTATTTCCTGAAATGTCACCTGTTCTTGAAGAGTAAAAAAAAAAACAAACATTTTTGGGTTTTGCCCTGCTGGTCAGACCCTTTAAAAGTAATTTGAAGACATCTCATTGTGATCTGGACGACCATTATGGGATTTTTTTTTTACATTGTGTAGACAAGTTTCTGCAGCCATAAATTAGTATTTTCATGATGAATTAATGTTGATCCATCACAATATACCAAGGCCTGAAATTGGTTAAGTCTTTACAACTGCTTGGTTTGTCTGACCAATAGTCCATGTTTAAATGTACAATAATATTTAAAATACTGAAAATCCCCCCATTTAAGAAGCTGAAACCAGAGTGGGTTTGGCATTTTTGCAGGTTCAGCTCACCTCTTTAGGGGAAAGGATAGAGATGAAGTCCTCATATATTTGACGGACTTTCTCCTCCACCACAGTCTTGTTGGTCTCCTTTTTGAGCTCCTCGCAGGCAAGCCAGAACATCATGTTTTCCTCGCTGAACTCTGTCCGCAGGAACTGCCTGAAGCAGCCGCGACCTGCCGCACTTTTCATCACCTTCTCAAACGACACCGACCAGGAGCGGGCATCTTCCAGAGTGGGCTTCGGGCTTAAAAACAAAGGTTCACAACGGCTATTTAATTCTCCTTATGACACCACACTGTACATTATGAAAAATGTTGTGGAAATATTCCTTAGAGGATTTACAATGTTTATTACCTTTCTTCACAGTTAGTTGTTCCCTCTGTCCTGTGTTCAAAAGTGGATCTCTGAATTGTCTCATCCTCACTCCTAACAGTCAAACTGGAAGGAAAAAAAAACACAGTGAAAACTTCTTTGCTTTGATCATGTGGCTATTTAAAGTAACTTGACAACCAGGTTTGATTCTGTAGTGGAACATTTAAAATAGCTCTAGAGTACTTTAAATGTCAGCTTTTCTTACTAAAAATAATACATAAAGTAGAATGAAAGAAGATACATATTTCTGTTGAACAAAAATCCTCCAGATGAGACAATCTTAGAAGGATGTGGTTGAAGGATGTAGTAAGAGTCCCTGATTGTCCTCATACTTTTGGCCATCTACCATATGTTTCTTCTCACAAAATGTAATTAAAGACGTCCTAGGAGTATTTATTTTGTTACATAGCATCAATTACAGTCTAAAAAACGATTGATTTTCTGTTTTCAGCATAGCATAACCCAGGTATATGTTGTTTTTTCCACATTCAAATTAACAGAACACCTACGGTACATTCAGCATGATCCACTGGGAGCGTTTGCATATTTAGTAAAGTGTGTCAACTGTCCACCTCATCCTGTGGGGATCACCTATGCGTAATTAAAATGTTCCCAACACCTGATGTAGCAGCTGGCTGTAGACTAATTGGTTCAGGTGAGAGTCCACCGTGAGCCATCCCATCTGGGAATGTGGCTGTTGTAGCTGTGCAACAATTAGGTGGAATTGACATGGATGTAGAGACAATACCTATTACTCATCCCCGGTGGGGTGAATTAACATGGCCGTGTTCTGCACACAACGGGTTTGGCTGTGCTCAGAGGAAGCTCAAGTAAACGGCTGATAATTCCAAAACAGATTAAGACTCCTGAGGCCTCCATCCAATGAGATCCAGCGCGGGTCACAGGACCACTCTGAACCTGTTTTTCTGGGATCATGGTGTGAAGCTGCAGTGTTGTTGCATGTTTGCAAGGATGGAGGCAAAAAGGAAGTTGCATCCTCTACTGAGCGACCAAATGAGTGATGTCTTCACATCATAAAATGATGCATGGTGCTGTCTCATATCACATAAGCCACAAGTAAATAATAATGCTATATAGACGTGTTACATATCTGTGTCCCAGAGAAAACAAAATTTCTGCTGAAGAATTCCTCTCACTTTCAAATAGCTATACTTGTTCTGCGCAATTTAACTGCGGTGGAATTTTTCACACGTGATAAAATTTAGTACCAACATTTTCCAAAGCATGTGTGTAAGATTCGGACTGCTGCTAGCTGCAGTGCACATGCAGAAAATCAAACCTAGCATAGTAATGATTAATATACGTATAACACAGTATGCTCTTAAAATCATTGAAATGACAAGTAATGCAGGTGTGACAGGAAATAGATGCATAAAAGAATCAAATATACACATTTGAGAAGGTGGGCGATGCTATTTTTGCATATAAAATGACGTTGATGTCAAATTACTGCAGAATAATGTTCTGTGTATTGACTGATCGATTAATCAATCAACTGTTTCACTCCTACTTTGGACCTAACTGCCTTTTTGCTTTATTTTACACAGCTCTGGTTTGAAACAGGGCTGCTACTTTCTCAGAAACATGATACAACAACTGTGTAAACTGAGATAAATCAGAGGCAGAGGGATTTGTGCTTCCTGAAGATGTTTAGAGCATGGGTAATACTTAGTATAAGCACGTATAGATAATGGACGGATGGAAATTAGCATCCCAAAACCATCATTTCAACCCTGAATGTGTCCAGTAATCAGTCAGTAAATCACAGTGTGGAGGAAGATAGGTATTTACTGAGCTACACAGAATACAGTTAATGGGCCCTTAGTTGCCCCTCCGCCTTCCTCCCCCTCCCTGTGCCTTGGACCACATCTCCCCCATCTCCAGCCCTGGCATGTGTGTGTGTGGGTGGGTGTGTCAGAGAAGCAAGTGCAGCGTTATTACCAGGAGCAGCTACAGCAGCAGCACCAGCAGAAGCAGCAGGCGTTTGAGGCGTTGGTGGGGGTGTTTCCCATTCTGTGGCGCGCTTGGAGGACACTGGCAGCTGCTTCCTGATGAACCTGCATC
Organism: Lates calcarifer; assembly: GCF_001640805.2. Lineage (NCBI taxonomy): Eukaryota > Metazoa > Chordata > Actinopteri > Centropomidae > Lates > Lates calcarifer. Next base: position 14,496,721 of record NC_066856.1, on the reverse strand, counting down.
TGTCTCTTACGCATCTCCACCCGCTCCGAGCCCATGGACTGCGAAAAGGGAGAGACCACAGTTGAGAGCCCGTGCTCGTGGAGGGAAGGGGAGGGGAGGCTTTTTTTTAAACTGGGAAGATTATTACCGCATTAAGCTGGAGCATCACACACAAACGCACACACACATCACATCACAGTCCAAGAAATCACACGAGATTAAAGATCTGACAGGAGGCGTGCAGATCCAGAGAGGCCTGAATCTTCCTTAGAGAAAAAATAATTCAACTTGGCTGATAAAGCAATAAAACCTCAGGCAATCTTACCCTGAAATCCTGCAAATTATTTGGATTCTTTCCTAAAAATGTACACTATCTGAAGCGATGGAAGCCGTGTCTTGCGGAATGCACGACCACTTCATGATCATGACGCGTTGGGGGTCAACTTCTGTGCAAATGCAACCTCAAATAATCGACATTTTCCTCATTTTTTAAACAAGAAAACAGAAGTGTCGCTCGTTTAGGTTCAGATATCCCAATGCAAACAGCTCGAGGAACCACCAAATGGCAAAAAATATATATATATATCCTACCGGTTTGTTGGATCATGCTGAATGTAACAAAACCAAAATTGTGATGAGCAATAACCCTCCTCCTTCACCACCACCACCACCTCTCTCCTCCTTTCCCTCTCTATGAAGGGATGAGCGGCAATGATAGCGACAAGGCGTTACTCTTGGACCGCAGCAATCGCATCCATCAGTCGCATCCTCCGGAGGATACACACACACACACACACACACATTGATGGTCGATTCATGAAATGCAATTACCCCCCAAAGCAGCCAGAACGCAGCCATTTATAGAAACACAATGAAATTATTTGATCGGGAAAGCTGATAATTCACAGATGATTTCTTTTTATTCTTTCAACGCAGAAAAGCAGCAGATCTGCAAATATTTACACTGGTTTTATCAACGAGTTATACCATTTTAATGCAGATCACAATATGCAGGAATGGTCCAGTATGAATCCTAATATTTCTGGTTGCTGGAGCATCCACATAAAGACGCTCCAGCCTCACTGGATCCTGAATGATCCGCCTTATTCTCCTCAAAAAGACGCACAAACACGAGGATTTCTAATGATTTCTAAAGGCCTACGCTGCTGAAAACCCCCCAAATATAAACGTGTACTCACTGTGTCACCATGAATGCCAGAATACAGGTGATTTTTTTTTTTTTTTGGCTCGATCACATCCGTCTGCCTCGACTTGACACAAACCAGTTGGTTTCCTCTATGCGCATGCGTTTCCCTGCAAGTGTGAAAAAGATTTTTCTGCGCCCATGCGTTTAGCGGCCAGGACACAATGTGCGCTGCGCTGTAACAGACGGCTCCTTCAGGACAAGGCTGGAGCTGGCAACACAATTGCATGGCACACATAATGCTGAGATTTTAGTAACTGATTATTCTGTTTTGAGACAAGCTGCTGCTGTTGTGTTAACGATAAACTTTCCTGTATTCATGTTTTTGTCCCTTTCAAACCCCCATCAGGAGTCATTCATAAAACAACATGGGAATATAGGAGTTTATTAATATTGCATGGCAAATGCTTCATTTCTGTGACTGTTGTTGGAATGACGCGCGCTCTGGATATTCAAACAAATCTGAAAGGGCAATTCCCACATCTGCAACTTCAGCTTTTCCTGATGCTCCCAGCAGGCCCAGTACTTCCTGTGTCCACCAGAGGGCAGTGACGGTCTACTTCAACACAACACGCTAGGACACCCGCCCCCCCGAGAGTGAGTCGAGAGAGGTAGAGAGATAAGACTTAATTGTGTGTGTGTCACCAAACAGAATTTTTTGTTTGGCCCTAAAGACTCTGTGTGTAGAGATGATCCAGTGTGGTATATACTCCTGACTATTATTGTTATTCAATCAATACAGTACTGATTCCCAAACCCTTCTGGCTTGTGTTCCCTCACAAATATCAGTGTACCTTTTTGAATGCAGGACTTGAATGTGTGTTACTGCCAGAAACAAAATTGGCCTGAAATAACCTGTCGGGTGTAGTCTCTCTCTGGGTGTGTTTGTAACATGTAAAACTCCTCTTCAGGCCATATAACCTCTGAACTCTCATGAGGGATACAATGGACATAAACTGTGTTTTCAGTGGTAACATTGCAGTTCTAAATGCCAAGTAAATGGCAGTAACTTCACTGTGGCACAGTCACATCTTCCAAACACACACAGTGGTGGAGAACTAATGAATCCAAATATATTTTCTTTCTCTTGCTCTTCAACGTCAGTGCACAGCACATATAGTGGAATGAGATTATCCACTGCGGCTGAACCTGCAAATATGACACTGGAAATATGCTAAATGGTGATTGCAGCAGAGGAGGAATATCCATCCCCTTCCACTATGTGTGTGTGAAACAGCTATAAAACAAATTCAATACACAGAAGTCTCTCAGTCCAAGTCTCGTAATAAATCACACATCTTGTAGCTGTGGTAATCTTTGAGAGGGATTGCCTCTCTAATGGACCCTGCTCTCTGGTGAGATAACTGTTACTGTGATCTATAGCTGGAACATATCAGCACATGTGTGAGTGTTTCAGTCTTTTCACATGGGTATAAGCACCTATAAACTGCCAGCAAACCTACTTGTACTGTAGCTGTATCATTTCTAAATTCAATACAGTATCAGTTTCAGAGCTCGCAGCCTCGCACCAAAAAGATCCAGCCTTCCAAAACACATTCAGTAAATCACCCAGCCGGCTCTCTGCTGAGACATTAACGTTCACTCTGGTTATTATGTTCCCCACTTTCCCAGTCTGGAGCTCCATTCTACACAAGCCATTATTCCTACTATGGCAGTGAGTAAAAATTCTTTAATGAGTTGAAGCTCAAAAGTAATTGTTTTCTGCTCATTTTTGCTCCGTAATTTAAAGTAGAGCTACTCACCGTGAGGCTTTCTACTGAGTTTATCTCAGAGCCACAGAGGTTCCCACTTTAATGACTCCTCTTCATTTTTTTTTTACTCTGGGTGATTGAATGCCTTTCTTACAGAACCCCACAGCTCGGATGGACTGTTGCATATCAGAGTGAGATGGAGGCAGGGATCTGCTGTGCAACATGAGTTCTGGAGGGTGAGGAAACCTGGATGTGTCCTTAGGTTAATCACATTCTCTGCTGACAGATCTGACTTAATTTAAAGAATTTTTCAAACCAGTTTAACAGTCTGACTTAGTTAAATGCAGTAAATGTAGCAACAGCACAGTGTAGAAATACTCAGTTACAAGTAAAAGTCCTGAATTCAGAATTTTACTTATGAGTATTGGCCTCATGTGTACGTGGAGGCAATTTTAATTATTTTATCTACTGCTGGGTAGCTTGTGAATTTCTAGCCTAGGCATCAATAAACAAAATATGCCATCATTTATTTATTTATTGGTTGCATTTTTTCTATTATCAATCTGAATCTGCGGAGACAGTATTTGAGTAAAGCTACTTAGTTACTTTTCACCAGTGATTATTAACCAAAGAGAAGGAGGAAAAGTTGGTGAGAAACTTGAAGTGCATAATGCAAAGTAGGTAGTTCTATTTTAATCTGCCCTATTTAGTAGTTCCAAAAAGAACATGCATAGTGGATGAATGGGTTATAAAGAAATGGACTTCGTTCTTGATGGTCAAACCAAGCCAAACCAAGTCAAATCTCATTTTGAATGATTTCAAACATGAGCTCATCATAATGGTTTATCAATCAGGGACAGTTATTTTTCCAATGTAAACTTCAATGCACATGTAAGAACAATTTTCCCACTGTTAGTGAACTGCAGCTAATTTCCAATTTAACTCCGAGCAGAGCTTTAACACTGGAGGAAATTGCTTTGCCGCAACTTTCACCAGCTGCAGGCGACTATAAGGATTGTTATTGCCTGCAGGAGGCAGCGGCAGAGACAAGGAACAGACGACCTCCGACTGCACACAGCTCGACAGAGGGGCGTCATCATTCAGCTTAATGCTGACACTTTCATTTTATAAAATGAGGACTTCACAAGTATCATTTTCCTCCGGGCCCTTCACAGACTTCTAAAGTTTTGGTTACAGTTGTCATTTTCAAAGACTTGTTTGTTTGGTTGTGGAAAGCAATATGCTGTGACAGGCACTCACAGTGAACATCATCTATATGATTCTTTGCAGCAGGGAGGTGGAATCATGATGATGAATATTACCTTTCTAGGATTTTCAGCAGAGCATTAAACTTTTACATTTCTTATTGAGGACTAGAATTAAAAATGTATGTTTCCTGACTTCATCCTGTACAACGTGCTATTTCTGCATGCATGGTGAATAATGCTACCAAGACCTACCAGATCTGTGTGTACCTGTACTGCATGTTTTTGATGTGGGTCCAAAAGAATATGGACACCCAAACATTACAGTTTTATGTTATTGCTGAAGATTTTAATTGAAAACCATTGGCATTAATATGCTGCTGTGACAGCCTCCATTCTTCATCCTGAGGGAATTCAGTGAGGTTGCAGTCAGTCATCAGGTTCGTCCACACCAAACAGAGCCTCACTTTGTGCACAGGAAAACTGTTGCCACACAGCTGGAAACAAACTATTGTGTCTAAACAGTAGTCCCCACAGTGGAGAAGCCAAATGTGAGAGACTAAAGGGATATCAAAAAGAGAAATATCACTGTTTGTGTTAAGTTTTTTAAAACTTTGTTTTGATTTTTGCTTTTTTATGTATTAAATACTTGTTACTTTCACTTATTCAGGCCTCAGATACTCCAAATCTCCTTCAAATGCACACAACACAAAAAATCACTCTTTGGTCAGAGAGTGATATACTGTAGCCATAACCTCTTAGAGAAGTTGCCTTATTTCTTTTCAGAAGAAAGGAAATGCTAGTGTAAAAGATCGTTGTATGGCTGAAACATTAAGATCTCCTTTCATTTCAGAGCAAGCCTTGCCACAACCGAGACAAACAACACCACAACAAAGGTCAGGGATGTCCACATACGTTTGAATGTGTAGACGAAACAATGGTATAAAAGAGCTCAGATTAGGAGTAGAGATTATGTAATGACATATGTACATCCAATAGATGAGAAATATAGTGTATGTGTATGTAGTATGATTTCTGTCCATTGCTTTTCTATCCTATTAAGGTATTTTAAAGTGCTCTTTACCTGTACATACACTCAGAGGGGGACAATAACAGGAGATCCTGACATTAGCATAATGTAATCCAACACAATAGCCCTGCAGTCAGAGTGCATGTGATTCCTGCACTCCCAGGGGAAGAGGCTGTAATGAGAAGCACAGAGTGCAGGTAATGGAGTGATGAGGACAGAGGTACTTCATATTCATGCTTCATTCACTGCTAAACAGCAACAGTGTCCACAGAAAGTCTGAAGGTAGCCTACACATGCAAGGGAAAAAAACATCAGAAAAAAACATCTATTTTTTGATTCTCTGATGTGTTTTTCTTCATTCACCAGGGAAACTGAAATCACTTGGTGGATCGACGTTTGGTTTCTGTTGCAGTCTGACTCGATCTGTCATTCAGCCGTCAAGATAAACTGAAGGTATACATCTACCTCCTCTCTGTCTCTGATTGCTCATACATCCTGTAGATGCCCATAGCAACACCATGCATCTTGTTTTTTTCAGTGCAGCCAGTCAGGTGACAGCTCTCTGCCTTTTAACATTTGTCTGGAAGCCTGTTAAGGTTTAATGTTCTGCCTCCCCTATTACTCTGTTTTAAGGTTTAACTTGTCTCCTGTGGACAGAAATGTGGAAAATACAGCAACTAATTAGAGATCTCCCAGGAATAAAACCAAGGCTGGGAGAAATGGAATATGTTCCTCCAGAATAATTGGACTGACACAGTGAAGACTATACTGCTGCACTGAGGCAGTAAAAAAAGCAAAAAAAGAACCGGTGTCTTTCCTTCCACCTCCTTCATGCCAGTTGATCTAGTATTTCAGGATCTGCCAGCAATCTATCTTATTCTTTCATTACTGGAGATAGATTTATCTACCTATATGTATGTATGTGTAGATTTATCTATATGCATTATCAGAAACTGCATGTGTTCAGCATTACTTTCAATTCCCCAGCAGAAACACAGTTAGCTATATAATACATGCTGCTCTACGAAGGGAAAAATAGGAAGAGGAGAAGCAGTACTTGAGAGAGTGTAGGTTGGACAGCAAGTTGTGCAGCAGATAGAAAGGTTGTATTGCTTTCACGCTATAGGCTAATTATATTGCCACAATAACAATAGTTAATATTATTATTAATAATTGCCGTAGAAACTAAATCATGCCTAGAAATGCAGTTATTGTGTTAATCATCTGCACAGACAACAAGAGAAATTCAACATCCACCAACATGTTATTTTACCTTTCTTGTCCATTTTAATCAGTTTGTATAAACTTTACTAACTGATTATTTACAGCTTGAACTTCATAAACCTTTCTATGTTTTGCTAAGTATCTGTCTCACTGATATTTACATTTAAACCAATAAAATAAAGTCTTTATGTCATGGTCTGACCCGTGTGTGACTCTCTGGACTCTTATTATTGTTATTTCCTGTTTTATTTTGAAAATACCTTCCTTGTGTGTTCGTTATGGTTTTACTTCCTGTCTTTATTTTTCCTCACCTGCGTGATTGCTTGCCCCGCCCTAATCAGTTTCACCTGTGTCCCAGAGTCTGCCCCTCACTTGTATATTTAAGTTACTGAACTATGGACTTTTTTCGCTGGATTTTCCCCCCCCTCTTTTGCACCGCCATGTTTGGACTTCCACCTCTGACCTTTGAACGCATCTCCATCCAGTAAGTCTAGTGTTATATCGTTTGAATAAATCAGTGAACTCTGTCTGCTGGTCACAGTGTCCCTGGTTACACTGTGACACTTTAATAAATGATTTAGAGGCAGTTTAACCACACCAAATGAATGAATTCAATTCGAGTCCAAAGCTGAGATGGCCGTTAACTGCTAATCAAGTTAACCCAGTTAGCATTAGCAAGAGTTTGTTTCCCTCCATCATGATTTTATTTAGCTGCGGTCTCATTTAGGTATATATGCAGATTAACAAACGGGATTACTGAAATGATGGATGAATTGTTTTCATTTAGAGAAAAAAATGGCTTTAGCTAAAGTTAGCCGTGGTTAGCTAGGTCGTCTCATCAGCTAGCTAACAGCAGCTATCCGTGTTCCCCTGTAGAGAAATTTTTACATGTAATTTGCTGTTGCCTGCAGAAATGCTGGCATGAATGTACTGTGAACCACAGTACAGACATTCAAGTGGGATTCATATATATAAAAACTCAATTTTTGAAGCTTTGCAGTCAGTGTTTTGAATGTTTCCCTTAAAATTCAATAGCTTTAGCTGTCTAGTTGGCCATTTCTGACTACATCAAGCATCACACAAGACTCTATAAGCCAGAGTTGTTGCTGTAAAGTGGATTTTATCTCCATTTAGTAGTTACTACAAATTCTAGATGCACCTGGACATTATGCATTTGTGTGGCATCACATTTTAACTACTGTACATAGTAATACTGATGTCAGGTTCCAGTCTTATCTCAGTCTCAGTTTTGACCGAATATTGCATTTTGGCTTTGTAAGATAGAAACATTAACAGTGCGTATCTCTGATTCCTTTTCATCCATTTCCTTCTATAAGGCTGGAAGCAAAGACAGTCCTTCCTGTGCTCGGTCACTGTGTGATCCTTTACTTTACTGCCTGGAGAGCTGCCTTGTTGCATCATCATGAGCGCCCACAGCACAGTAGGTAATTCACAGCTAACACCAGTGGCATTTTCCTTTTATTTCAGCAGTTTGTTTATGACAAAAGGAGCAGGAGGACTCTGGGTGGCAGAGACGTGCCCACACACATGCAACGAGTCATTTACTCGTTGACTCTCTAGTCTCTAATGATCCAGATGCAGCTTATAGAAATATATAGTTTAGGTAAAAGTAGTATATTTCTTCCCTCTTTAGTTCGTTGCTGAATCTGCAAGCCCCTTTGTATAGCAGATAATAATTTTGCTCCAAAAATAGTGTAAATGAACAAATAATTTGTCAATTTTTGAGCTCCCCAAAGAGGGGTCTACTCTCTGCTGTTCTCTGAATCCATTAGATAACCTCAAGAGGTTGAAGAGGTAACTTAAATAATCCAAGGAAAGGTAAAGGCAAAGTGGCTGGGTGAAGTTGATGGAGTGGAAAAAGTTGCTGTGCTGCAGTGTTTTATGATGAGCCAGTAATGTGGCTTACAGGATAAAGACATCCTATTTATGGATGCAAAATCTGTTTTTTATTTATTTATTTTGTTGTTGTTGTTGTTGTTTTTATGCAGACGTCCAGTGTCATGTTTGTTTAGTTATTTGTTGTGGTTTTTATCCTGGCAGTGAGTCATGGTGATTCATATTCAATGTAAAAGGTCTGTTTTGATTTTAATTGCAGAAATGGGCTGTTTATTTCTTGAGGCATGACTTTATGCTTTTGAATGCCAAACCTTGAGGATGTAAAGACTTGAACGTCATCCAAGATCACTGTTGTTTATTGTCAATTGCTACTTTAAATCTTTTACTGCATGTATGCAGGATAATTTCAATTGTAGGGAGGAAGTTTCTTAAAAATATCCAAGGCCTTATAAATGAAAACATGGGTCTGCTGAAGTTAGTTTTGCCCATCCAAGGTATCCATATAACGCAGTGGTAAGTGTGCTAGTCGTCTTGAGTAATGCATCAAATAGCACCGTATTAATTGGCATCCAGTGGTTTAAGCAGTATGAATATCATGAATACCATAGTGCAGTAATAAAACAGCACACAGGATTGTATAATGGCTCCTCTGTTGTGAAATGAGAAATACACTCTGCTCTTGTATAAAAATCTAATATGACTTTTTAGCTTGTTTAACTTGAGCTCTTTAGGACTATCTGCTATTAAACAAAATTCTTAAGTATTTGTAACACTGTACTGGAGTAGTTTCACCCAAGAAATCCTCCAAGCCAAATGATACACAGGAAGTGCTGTATTTCAGCTTTACCAATACACCAAATTCTCCACCTCAGTCCAGCATGTTTGCTAATATTTTAGGCTCAGGTGGATGGAAATGCTTTCTGATTGCAAGATTTTAGAAAGACAAGAAAAATTGCTGAATAATCATTGAGGTCACAAGCAGATTTGTGTTACGGATACCTGATTTGGACAAGATTGTAGCTACAGGGCTTCCTCCTCTGGTTCAAGCTGAACGTGATTGTCCAGGAAAATCAAATGTTGATGTCTTAAAGCTGGGATAAGAGGGTTTTAGGTCTTTTTGTTAACATTATTTGCAGAGGTTAATTATAGGTAGCTCTGACCTCATACACTGCCAGCCACTGAGGTGAGACCTCTTTCTTCCCTTTAATCCTCTGTATGCTTAGTCTCTGTTCACTTGAATAAGCCTCTGATTGAGCAGTGAATGAGAGCCCGGGCAGTCTTGTGTACACTGAAGTCATTTAAGGGGAATCAATGACCTGGAGATGAGTCAGAGCTGGAGATCAGCTCAAGAAATAAATGCCGGGGGGAATCAAAGGCATTGGTTCAAGTAGATACTTGAAACTATGTTTCTTTTTGTTTGAATGGAGGTTAAGAGGGTTGCAAATCCTGTCTTGGCCCTTGGCCATCCAATTAGCAATATTCAAAGCAGTCAAATAAACATGAAATATGTTATGACCCATGTTTTGTATCTATAAACTGCATCAGTGCAGGAGCCTGTCTGTCTATTATTAAAGGCATTAAGAGGAGAAGACAATTACACAAGTTTGCTTTTAGACAAGATGTTTTTTTAATGTTCAAACAGCTGTGAATAATGGTTCTCTGTGTTTAATTAGCATGAGATATAAGCAGAAGTGAAACAGATAGAGAAATGAAAAGTAAGCAAACAAGAGGAGATGGATATGTTTTGTATCGAAGCAGCCAAGATTCCTGCCCACAGAGTGCCTGTTTCAAAGTCTTTTCTCGTGTTTACAACATGCACAGTGTGACTAAAGCTGAGACATTTTGCCCGCGGAAATGCCACAGTCATGTCCAAAAATATGTGCCTGCTGCAACCAAAACATTGAAAATAGCAAGCGCATTAAGTGTCCTCTGAGATGCCAGTTTGGGCATTTTTTCTATGACAAGGAGAAGTGAGAATTCATCTTGTCAGAATGTAGGTATTTATGCATGATAACTGAAAACAGACACACAAGCAAGCATATTTTTATATGACTGTTGTTGCCGAATTTGCAATAAGAGCTTGCTGGTTCAGTCCGAATATGGACAACCACTGCCTTCTTCATTCCATTATAGTCTCTCTGTGCGCTTCTTAATTTTATAGTTATTGCATTTTTATGGTTATAGTCACTTTTACACTATTCACACTTGGCTCTGCACAGTGAGCCACATGCAGACAAAGTGAATGGCAACATTAAAATATTTTAATTTGAGGCAAGATGAGATTTTTTCTTGTCTAGATTAAATTTAGCTCAGAATGAACAGGCAAGCAGTCATTGATTTCTGTTTCTTAGCAAAAATGTATCCGCCTCTACTGATGTGCCACCATTATTGTCAACACAGTGAGTGATGAGCCAAATCTCCCAGTAATAAATCCAGCACACCTGGGAGAGTGTGAGAGGCTGTCAGAGCAGATCTGATCTGATGAATATCAAATCTGTTTTACTGTACACCTGTTAGGACCATGTGTACGCCGTCTAAAAATACTGCAACAGCCAGAGGGGACTTTAGTGTCAGACTGTTCAAATTATTGTATCCACTCACTGATTTTTACTGCTCTTGGTTTAGTGTGGGCAATAAAAAAGGAGAATAACCTTCTTCAATTAGATTCTCACAGCTATAAGACAACATGCTGGTTTTATACAACATCCTAGGAGAAATCTTATGACCATTATCAAATCTGCTTGTGTGTGAGTATTGTTTTGAAACTATAAGACTGACAGCATGGGTGTGTGAAATTGAAAACCTTGATTTACCAGAGCGAAAATCACTGAGTCGCATGAGTTTCAGTTCATGGTTCAGTTTTAAAAGGAAATTGAAAAAGGAAAGAAACTAAATTACAAAAAATGGTGATAGAATAAAATGTCAAAGCAGCATTCATCATTTACCTTGACAAAGTGTCAGCCTTTTCTTAAGAGTCTCAGTCAAGATATCCCATGAGAGCAGAGCAGAAAAAGAGCAGAGCAGAAATAATATTGGATTTGATCATTTATTAGGTAAAATCCCATTAAGACCACCTCCATGTTCCCTCTGAATATTATGTAAGAGGTGAAAAATAATATGAAAACATCAATCAAAACAAGCCAAAGAGACAAAATGGAAAACAAACATAATAACAGGGAAGTTTAATTTGTTTCATGGTAAATCTAATTAGAGATTGTTGTGTGTAAACTGTAATAAAGATGAAGGCCTGTGTTGTAGACTCGATAAACTTCTAAAATACTTAACCTTTTTAGCGATGGCAGTGTTCACCACTTCCAGACTGAAATATCTCAACAGCTATTGGAATTTTTGTGCAGATGTTGATGGTGACCCAGAGGATGAAGCCTAATGACTCTGGTGATATCCTGATTTCTCAGCTGCTGCCATCCTCAGGTCAAAATCTCAATTTGCCCAGCACTTTGGTTTATGAAAAAATATCTGCAAAACGAATAACATTTCCATCAGCCTCAGCTGTACTTTGCACTTAGTGCTAATTAGCACTATTAAAATTAATCAGCTGTATTCATTTAAAAAGTTCAAGATATATTATTTTACCCAGGATGCTCTCTTGCTTTGATTTGATTTCATGGTCTACGTTTAATCGTGTAATTTTTACGTTACATCTACAGTTTTATCGAGCATGTAATTATCTCCAGTGGCACTCTAATTCTCATCTCTGATATTTTTTTTAAACCTGTAATCAGGGCGTCTTTGATCTTCTGTTTTCTTTGTGAGTCTGAGTCCTTTCTGTCAGTTGAATCCATTTGATTAGCTGTGCTTTGATGAACTATATCAAGTTATAGTTTTGTGCCACATCATTTCCAGGCAGTGAGTCATCAAAATAACCTATCTCCTCCTGCAGCCTCTACTTATATGCATGCTTTGTTTGTCACTTAAATCACTCATACTTGCCTTGTTTTTCAATCATTTGAAAATAATAACAGAAAGGATGGAAATAGCAGGGTTTTCTGCTCAGTACAGAAGACCTATAGCAACATCACCATTGGTATATGACAACTTTGTAACTACAAATCTGGTGATTTTGTAACATAAAGATTAAATAGGCCTTCTGTCATTTTTGCAGGTGTAATCAAATTTTAAACCACCCTGGATAAAACCAATGAAAGCTAAAGTTTCTTATTACATTAATTCTATTTTGTAGTTTGGATATTTGAGCAGAACAATGTGAATGTATCCCTGTGAGTCCAGGAGCCCAGAATCAGCCTGGGTATGTGGTATGTGGGAAGAGTGGGCACAGGCACAGAGAGAAGTTTTTTGGGAGAGGTATAAATTGGAGAGCTGCAGTCTTCACACGTTATTCGCCTCGCCAAAGTGATGGAGGAGAGGGTGGAGGAAGAGTGTGAGCAAGTGGGTTGTGAGGGGGTGAAACCATGTAAAATATTTACCACCTCAAAAAACAGGCATCCAATTTATTTAGCCTAAATTCTAGTGTAAAATGTAATTAATGAGGTCTGGGATCACATAGCAAAGGCTCTACAGCACTCCATTTGTTTTCTTTAGTGCTGAAAGAGCAGGATGGTGTTTACAGTAATGATGCCAGTTTAACATGAAATGCTGATCCTAGTTTTATAATCTTATAACAATGTTTATCAACTGGCTCTCAACCATCTTTTAACCAGCGTGAGTGAATGTGAGTGGATTTCTTGAAGACTGAATTAGGAACCTGGTGGGTCATTTATTCCTGTGCTTGTCACGCCGTGTGCACAGGAAAAAAACACCAGGTTACCTCAAAGTTCCCATCAAGTACAGTTCTCACACACCATAGATGGCAGCTTCATTATATTTTACACAGTGAACCAGAAACCGACCAGTACTCCTTGACTGGAACATCAGCTGGCACCAGGTTTTATATGTCAGGTAACACCATATGAGCATAAAATACAAACCAAGGACCCAGCTGATGTTATACTCATTAATCAGATTACCAAAAACCAACTAAACATGGTGTTTTTCAGGCTCTGGGGTTCACATCCAGAGTCCTGTTCGTGGTCAGGTTTAGACAACAAAAGCACTTAGGTTAAGGTTGGGGAAAAAGTAAAGTAAAGTGTGACTTCCTAGTTAAATAAAACATTTTAGAAGTGAAAGGTGACCCCATTTTTAGAGAGCTGACGGTGAGAAAAAGGCCCTTTTAATATATTTTGAGCCTCTGAAATTAACTTGCCCTCCAGCAGGTGAACCATGCAGCACAGACTACCACAGTGATCAGTGCTGCCCAAAGGAAGGAAAGCTTTGCGGGACCAAAAAGCCCAAAGTTATCTTAGTAAACCCCTTTGTGAGAAAACCCCTCAGAGAACTGTGTGAACATTTAACACAACTAAAATAAGTTGTTCATGAGTGAAACTTCTTGGCAAAGTTAGTAGCTGAACTTCTCCACTTTGCACTCATGAGTTGACGACGTTTCAAGTTCCCCATGCAGTCTCGAAGCTTTTATTTTGAAAATACCATCATTACACATTACATGACATTTGGTGAATAGTTGCATTTTATTCCAGTTAAAATGAGCCCATCAGTTCTCTAAAAGGAGCAGTTTCCATCAAAGGTTGTGGGATTATATGATTAATTGAGTGATATACATCAGTGTCCTCTTTTAAAAGACAAAAAAGCTGCTAATTAACCTTTGTCAAACCATTCCTGATGTCCCATGGGAGATAAGGATTATTGAAGGCACCTTAGCTTCCTCACTGACAAGTATAGTTATCTAATCTGTGTAAAACCTTCCTCTTTCATCCTGCACTGTGGCAGCAGTTTGCTTTTCTTGTCTGCTGTGCAAGAGAAAGGGCAATTGGCCCAAAGCACCTAGGATGTCGGCTTCAATCACTTCCAAATGAGCTGACATGACATGACTGACAGTAGCTGACTGTGATCCTATGGAGCCCAAGACAGGGCAGGATAGAGATGGTATAATTAAACCATGGGAGAGGGAAAGCCAGAGCACAGTTTATCGATCCTATCTAAACCATCTTCACTGTTTGTGCTGTGGAACAATTGCTTTTATTTTGCAATGGGATTTCCTAAAAGTGGTTGTCCCTCGCTGTAGCCTGAAAGAGGTAAGCAATTATCTAGTGAAGAGCTGGTCCTTCTGGAACCAATAAATAATGCATGGTTGATTGAGATATTTGACTGGTTAATCCATTTACAATCAGACCAGTGGTGAGCGAATCAGCCAGGCTTTGAATAATTCTAATTTTTGTATATTTGAATAATTAAGCTTGCTTGTTTTGCACTGGTCAGACTTAAAAGACAGAAAATCCATCTGACATTAACAAATTGATTTAAAGAAGTGAGGGGTGCAGCCCTCGGAGGAAAACAACAAATGGAGGAATAATGTACATTTATGAGAGTTCTCAGACCAGGGAAAGACTTAATTTTTTAAAAATGTATTTGACCATGAAAATTTACATCAGGGACACCCATTTCACAAATTTGGGTTTGGTTGTGTTAAAGCTACAACCACAAGACTGGTAAACCACTTCCTCCTTCCACCTAGAGAAACGTTCTCCCACGCTCCTTTGTACAGAGATATATGGGTAAAATGAAAATAAACTTGATACGATTTTTTTTCTCCTGTCTGTTGTGTCCGTCTGATTTGTTGTTAACTCACCCATCAACACATTCTCCCTCCAGATCCCATCTGACAGCTGTTGACCTCAGTGTCCTTGTCAGTTCTAGTCACTCGATCCCAACACCCACCTGTGCACCTGCTTCTTATTCCTCTTATTCCTCAGTAACCCTCTTATACACAGTATACCTGCACATTTCCTCTTTGTCAGGTTGTTTATTGAGGCATCAGCCTAGCCTCCAGACTTTTTTGTCTGCTTGTTGCCAGCCTTTTCCTGCCTCATTGAACAAGTAAACTTGTTTTGTGTTTTTATTCCATCTCCCTGCTGGAAAAGATGGGTGCTTCTGGGTGCAAACCTTGTGTTACTGAGTTGTTAGAAAAACAAAAAGTCATCTAGTACAGTTTTGTAGTTGCCATGTATTAAATGTTTATATAAGTAAAGAGAGTTATGCCGCATGTCATGACAAAGTAAAACCAAACCACAACTAATTTTTAAAATTTTATTATTCAGGCTCATCCAAGGGGTTAATAAAGATCATAGAGATGCTCAATTAAATCAATAAAGAGGTTTCTGATGATGACCTGTGCTGATTTAAACCCGCATGTGACTCTTAATGTGTCTGCCTGAGCTACTCAAGTGTGTTTCTGTTTTTCAGATACTTTGGATGAAATGATAACAGCCCTATAATTGCCTCAACCATGTCGTTTTAGAGCATGTAAGGTCAGCCAGGTATCTGGATGAGGGATACAGACCTCCCATTACCAGGCTGTCTGTCAGGCTGATGACCATTAGTATGGTGGTACTTGCTGGTTGTCACCTCCATTAGCCTGAGGACCGGTCTCTGGAGCTTCAGGCCCCAAAAGGTCTTGAGCAATATGAAGCTGGTTGATGGTGAATAATGGCGCTGATACTCATAAATTATTCATTGCTTGACCCAATGCATCTCCCCGTGTTTGCCTTGCAAAAAGAATAACGTTTTTTATAGCTAAATAATAAAATAAATAAGCAACTGGTTGAACTTGAATACAGATGAATGCATTTATAGATCAATCACTGAAGCATGCATGAGCAAGAAGGATATTAGCATCATTATTGATGTTTTTCTCTTAAGACACACATTTTGTCCATCTATATGGTTCAGACTGCGTTGGATGAACTATTTGTACAGTTGTTGTTTTCTGACAGCAGGCGATCCGCATGAATTCCCAGTGTCAGAAATTGATGTTTACAGCTCAATATCTTTTAAAATGTCAGCTCATTCACATTATGCAATGTCATGGATGCGTAGAGGCTCATCACAGATGTTCAATATTAAAACATAATGATGAAAAAGTCTATAAAACAAATCCTCAAAATCGTGAGAGCATAAAATAATCTGTCATGTGTTTGTGTCAGTGAGCAGCGTAGCGAGCCAACATCATCTCCATACTAGAAGAAAACAATGGCTGACATTTCCTGTGATCATCAGTGACCTGCACGCACTACAATTTCTTTAGTTTTTGATCATGGACGTCTTACAACTTGATGTTTAAAATCTAAATTTGAAATACTGAATGGCTGATGAAAGGGATGTTGGAGGATTCACATGTAAATGTGTATGTATGGTGTGTTTTCATATTTGCATATTTGCCAGGCAGAGTACTGAAATGTATTTAAAGTATATTGTTTTTGTCTTCATTTTGTGATTTATTTATTTATTTTCAAATAGTTCTTCATGAGGGGATTCAATGCAGTATTATTTTCCCTGCAGGGATTATGTCAACTTATTTAGGCTTTTTAGTTTGTCCATGTTATTATGAAACATGAGTCAGTGTTGAGTAGTTAGAGTAGACTCAAACTGTTAAGATATCACCAGGTCTCAGCTGACCATTCCTCCTTTAGACTCAAATCAGCTTCCTTCCAGGCACCACTAACTGAGAAAAACTTTATCCCCTGAAAGACCATTTATTCAGCCTCAGTGTGGTGATTAACAGGCATCGCCCTCCGTGTGTAGATGTTCAAGGTAGACAGTTTTGTTACTGGCTGATGGATGCGTGGCGTGGTTCACTTTGACAGGGCTTATTAGTAAGAGTAATGCCCACTGTCTGGACTCCACCTCTGGCCTCCGACTGATTCCATGTGTTGCTGTGTGGGATGTGCTGTTTTGGTTTGTTCGTCATAGTTAAGAATAGGGGCAAGTGTGTCACGCCTGCTGGTAGATGCGTTAACACCTTGGTTCACACGTCAGAGGAACATCTGTTGCTTCAATTCAGCTGAAATACATCTGAAATGACAAGGATAATAACTGATTTGCTAACGGATTATTAGGATCATTTTAGATGTATTAGTAAGACACTGCAACATCAACGGATCTTCATTCTTTAAAATTAAAATATCCCTTTATTCTTTATATTCTAATCTCAAAATCCCATTGCCTTTACTTCCCGGGAAACAGGGACGTAGTCTGTATTGGACGGCATAAAACAAAACAAAATAAAATCACCACAGATCTTTGAATGAGCCAGCCCATCTGGCCTTCTTTCTCTAATGGAAATCCCAGTGATTTTCATTTGATCCCTCTCTGTGCAGTGTTTCGACTTCAACTGTTTCTGCTTCTAACAGAGATTATACGTCAGCTAAATGTGAATGGATCCAGTTATTACTGCTTTTAAAATGTCACAAAAATTAACTTTTGTGTCTACACCAAATGACGTTAAGGGAATAAAAGTGTTTCCTGGAAACTGAATGAAGCAGCTTTGGGTTTAAAATAGTAATATGTTAGTTGGGCGCATTTTTTTTAATCACTCCTTGTAATTGTCTGGGGAATTTTCTGGAAAGACTCGTTAAGTAGAATTTATTCTATTTATTTTTTAATAGGTGTAATAGTGTAATTGTAAAAAAATAATGGTGCGATCTATTTCAGCTGGGAAGTTGGAATTGCCAAGTTCCCAGTACAAAAATTCAATTTGAACGCCTCCTGAAGTCAGATTTTTGACTTGGAAAGGCAGAGTAACCTCATCAGCCACAACCTCAAAATCCAAGATGGCTGCTCCAGCACATCAATAGTAATGAAAGCTGCAGTAATATAATATTTATTTGCACTTCTGTCTTATTTTGGTCTCATTAAATCAGTTGTACATGCAGTACTGTTCAACAAATATTTGTGGACATTTTGCTACGGTGTTGTATACGCAAAATACAGTGTAATACATTTAATGATAATAATAAAATGAATAAAAAATAATAAAAGAATATTTAAAAAAAAATAAAAAACCCTTCCGACTGCAGGAATGTAGTTAATTTGTCATTCCCAGCTCCAACTTCCGACTTCCAGGGTGAATGTAACGCAGCATTAGATCCTTTTTAAAGAAAGTTTAAATGAATTTACGGCTGCCAAACAGTTCCTTTCTAGGAAATAAGGTAATGGTCACATAGTGGAAAAAGCTATTCATGAAAATTACCCCAAAGCCTCTTTTGAGCTTTTGTGCAAATAAGTATTCATCAGGTTGATAGTGTTGAAGCCAAATCAAATCAAGAACTCACTTGACTTTCCATCAAAGTTAAATATTAATTGCCAGAAATTCACATGTCAACTATTCCTGGAACTTTTAAACCAGAAAATCTGGAGAAAATGTCACTCCGGTTTGCACCTGTGGCTCTTGTCTACACAGACAAGTCAATTAACAAACCAAAATCAAATCTGCTCTGTCAGTGCAACAGTGGAGTCTTCAGTGTAGCCACATTTTGCTGCTTTCAGGTGTAATGATTACATGTCTTCCTGCCATCAGTGCTCAGGCTCTTCCACCAGCAAATATACAAAGAGCTTAATTGGCAACAGGTGTGGCTCATTATCCTCATGGGCTGCACCTGGCACTCTGCTCAATCCATCACATCTGCTCCCACTGCTCACATACAGAGCTAACAAGGCACATATTTTCAGAGAAGCACTCTGAATTCTGTATGAAACGTGTCTACAATGAAATCTATATAGGGCTTTAGTTCTTAATATATTCATAACTCTCTTTATGATTGACGTCCTTATTAGTGTAGGTACAATAGGCACAGTATAGTCTCATACAGCATTGTCAGACTTGTGATGATACAGCTGGCACTTTCTGACGTAACAAGCATTAATATTGAACATAACTTCCCTCCTCGTTGTTTTAAACATGAAACTTTAACCTTGGTGGAGTGGATTTCACATGGATTTGAAGAAATATGACATTAATGATTAAATATCTGAGGTCACGTGTTATTTGATGAACAGAAGGAGCACAGAAACTGTTTGCTGAATCCATGTTTACTGATATTTTCTCAGCACTAGAGTTAGAAATTGTCACTGGTCGAAAATAAGGAGGCGATAACATCACCTGTTGGCTTATTTTGCTGATGACTAATGATGCAATGAGCACAAATGATCTCCCCCTCACAGGGACAGACTCGACTGCAACAAGGAAGCACATTTTTTTTGGCATTTTACTGCAGAAGCAAAACAAGAAAGTGTTATCTGTTGATGTCCTGTTTTTATGTCATAATATTCCTAATACATGCTGTTATCTGTAGTCATGCCTCAATCAAAATTTAGCACAGATTTTAACTGAATGTCTAGAAAATCTGCAAAAGAAAATGTGAATCAGTATATTTTTATAGATGGGCATCTTGCAGCTTGTAGCAGTGATAATGCTAAATGCTATGCACAAAGATAGCTGCACAGATAAGAGAAAAATGACCAATGTGTGTCCAAAAAACTGACAGCACTCATTAGCATGTATGAAAATCCTCTTTCCTCAAAATATGCCAGACACTGGATATTTGCCAGATGTGCTACATTAATGCAAAAATGCATTTATAGAGATGAGTTCAGAGTAAACAGGTTGAGCTTGACTTCAAACTGTCAATACAGCATTTAATCAGTATTACTGAAGCATGAAAATAGACTCTGTACGCTGTTTTTTAACTCTGTATATATATTTGTATAACAATGTGACACAATTTTCATTCAAAGCTGTCAGTCTGCTCCTCTATCAGCAGTCACAGATTCCCAAACAAACTGTAAACAAATGTCAGAAACAGAGCATCAGTGATGTTCATTAAACTGTAAACAAAAAGCAACAGTTTGACCGGTCTCACCTTAAAACTGATGCTGTCAACAGCCCCTAAAATCCAGAGCTCAGACCTGATCACTGGAGTTAACGGCTAATTCTGTGCTCTGAGCTAACAGGCAGGTGTCCAACTTGAGATTATGGACATTTTCCACTCATTATTTTTGCAGTTTGCACAGTTTTAGGCAAGAACTTTTCATGCTGATCCTCTCATAAGCTCTCTGTTATTTTGGGTCGTTTTCTGCCCTCTGTTGTTTAGCAACTTCACCTTCCACCTCAGCAAACCATGAAAACTTATTTGCAATGTTTTTACCTTTTTTCAGATTTCCTACATTTCCTCTCAGGTGGATGGTCCATCTTCCCTTTCTCTGTTTTTTGGTGAGTAAAGTCTTGAGTTTCACCTCAACTTTTTCCTCCTCCTTTAAGTATTCAACTTCTCTGGAGGAATCTTTGAATTGATGGAGATGGCCTTCACTGTGTCCTCCTGAAGTATACACCCAGCATACTTTACTTTTTGCTCTTTCCCTCTCTTCTTCTTCTTCTTCTTCTCTGCAGATCATTTCCCAGTGCTTTAATCAGATTATAATATTTGCTATTTAGATTTATTTTGGACAGGAAAGTATGAAAATCACAGAAAGGCTCAGACGGCAGAAGTAAGAAGTGTCTTGTCATGGCTCTCAGTATGGCTGACTCCTTTGAAAACAGATTAATTACACCATTATGATGCAGCTTTGCAAAATTGGATTTTCAGCTTGTTCACAGTGATGGATTAAACACAACAAATCTTTTGCTGTTCAGAACCAACAGGGGATGACTGAGCTCTAAAGGTAGCATACGGCAAAACCAAGTCATAAATTAACTGTGACAGACATGTTAAGACTATTAAAATTAACATCAAGGGAATGTAAAATGTAAAGAATTATCTCTCAAATTATCCTTATTATCCTATATGCTTACAGTAGGGATGGGCATAATTAATCGATTATTGATTATTAAGAGTTTGGTTGATTACATGGAATTTATTCAATATGTTTGGGCTCCAGTGCCTGCTGTTTGTTTGTTTTGCTCTCTGTTAGTTCTGCTTTAAAGGCTTTGTTTAAGGGGTTTATTGGACTATAATTTCTTCTTGAGATAAAGATTTTATTGAGAAAAAACACACTTTTCTGTTAATTTTCCTGGTGATGGATCAAATGCTCATCCCTAGTTACTGTCTGATTAGAGACCCGATCTGGTTGAAGTTGGATGGAGCTGTGTTATTCTGGTTTCTGAGACCAAAAACAGAGCTGAAAGGAGCGTGGATTCTTGACTTGTATTCATGAGGTGGTCAGAAACATAACTCTAAATGAATTATAATGTTGCTCTGATGTGTAAAACAGGCACTGTTTGCTGACAGGCTGTCCTTTTTTCAACTCATTAGATAATTAATATCAGTGTTGTTTGTACTTGTTCCCCCTGAAGTGGACTAAAAAGTCAGTTCCAAGTTCAGGAGTTTGACTTCTTCACATGCATTTATCATTCAGTAAACTGTGATAAATAACTATGGGCAACTGCAGCTACCCTACAATGGAATTAGCCTCAACAGCTTGTAATGACAACAGATCTGTTTTCATACAAGAATTGATCCCAACTTGTTTAGACAGGGTGGGAAGAAAGTGAAATGAATCAGAGAGGAAGATTTTGCACCACTTAATTGTAAGGGACTTGGGTGCTGTTTATTTTGTAACACCTTGATGACTGTGGGGGTTGTTCATCAGTGCAATCAAGCTCCGCAGGAGGGTTGGGGCTGTTCTTTGATCATGATTTCAGCTGTGGCCTTGATGAGAGGTGACCAGCAGAGGCGGGTGTGGGAGCCTTTGGGGGTTAGAAAGAGCTCGTATCCTGATCTGCCCCGGCACGTGATGACAACAGGCCATCTGGGTAAGACGAAGACCAGCCAGGTCCTCAATTATTTCTGGTTTCTAATTATCCAGAATGTCTTAGCTGGAGTCGATTCTGCGACACGTTCAATTGCTCTGAGTTGCTTTCTCATATTCAGTGGCAGGCTTTTGTATCAGGCAGAGCAAGGCAAGTTAATCAGTCATGATTTCAGATGCTAAGTCTCCCAGTTATCCTGAAGACCGTCACAAAAGTACCTGCCAAAACCTTTTATAAAGATGGGTTTCTGCCTCGTGAACTGCTGCAATGTTTGGTTTTATGCATGAATGTACAGTTTTTTTCATTTATGACCACACACGCAGGTTATAGCAAAACTTAATATTGATTCGCATTCAGGTATTCTGAAGGATTTCATATCATACAGACCATGGCCAGCATATGTTTTACAGCATAAAACGTACTCAGCTGCATGGCAGGGTGAATAAAATGCTCTACAGATCCTCCCCAGCATCACTCTGCAGACTTAAACATGTCATCTTGAACTATTTTCTGAAATCTGTTTTGAATCTCAAGTTTTAATGTCACACTTTCAGATCATTTAACCCCCTCCTGCTGTATTCAGATTCTCAGATGCATTCAGCCTCTCTGTTCACAGTGGCTCAGTATCCTATCATTACTCCTTCAGAGGCACTCTCTGGTCATTTGCAGCATTTCAAATGAGAGAGAGAGCGCCAGGACTGCTGGAGCCAAAGTCCTCACTGCAGATGCAGCTGATGTGTCAACTCCATGTTTAGATTTAATTATCGGAGCAGCTGGGGCTTTTAGAAAGAAACATTGTGTGGAAAATGACTCCAAATATTCCAGACTAGATTGACATGAAACACTTTGCAGCCTCCCAAAAAGCCATCATGCGTGGAAGTTTTTCTGTGGCACAGAGAGAGGAATAACGATCCCTCAGATGGCCCTCAGAATATGACTTATCACGTCATGACCATCCATTACGATCCTACTTAAGGTTGCCTGTCAGGAGCGAAAATAACACTTTAACTTGAAAACCTAGAGGAGACATGAAGCTAAAAAATGAACAGGACATCATTCTGTGAGGGAAAAAAAGGTAATGTTTCACTCACCCTCTCAGTGCTCTCAGATGAAAAGTGAAATAAATGAATGTATAGGACTGGGGGATTCCCAGGAGGCCCACGCTTCATCCTTTTGTTGTAACTTCAAAGAATATTTCACAGGGGAACGATCTTTTCTCTCCTCCTCCCCTCCTGAGATCAGACAGTTGTGAGGCCACCATGTGTTGCTTTTATGCTCTGGAGTAGTCACAGTTTTCTGCGGCTGCTGTCTTAATCAACCTGTTATGAAATTAAGAAGAAAATATATTTCACACTCTGCTCAGCTTGAGAAGTCTAGTCAATTATCCCTAAACCAGGACTGCACTAATGTGGCTGCAATGATAATGATTTTGCTCACATTTTAAAATTACGGTTATTCATCCATTTTGGTAATGAAATAATCATTGCACTTGAACAGAGTAAATTGCCTGCTTTCTCTTTTAACACCAGGCTCATGTTTAAAAAGGTAAACTAATATATAAAATCCTCAAATGTACAAATCTTGAAATTAAAGTATTTATAGACATAAAATGAGTGTGGCTCTAACTCAAGATATAAATATTTAAAAAAAAAAATCATTATTCATGGAGATCAGCTCAGTCGTCATGTGACCTATAGAACTTGGATCCCATGACAGTAGGTGGTTGCACATGTAGGTGTGACCCTAACCCCTGTCTCTGTTTAGAGATTGATGTGAATGTCCGCCTTGATCTTTCTCCAGGCATCCTGTTCATTGACCCTGACACCACCTCAGCTGATGATGTGACTGGTTTTTGGTCTCATGTTCACAGACGGCCAATTCAGTCTCTTGTGCAGAGTCTTTGCCATTTCACTGGTGTAGTGTCCCTCGCGGTTGTTGCTCATGATGCCATATACTACTTCACTCCTCTGCAGAGAGGGTTGTTGTTAGTGCAGTTATAATGCCAAAGAATCACTTAAGCAGGAGGTTGTGGTGAATAGTTGTGCACTTTTACACTCCTCTCATACTGACAGTTCTATGTTCTGTTAATCATGGCCACAATCTTTTCTTAACCTAGTACCTCTAGTTATTTTAACAAATTATGTAGTCCTGCTGATACTGGTGTCAGATTCCGGGCAGTAATGGACATGGACATTATGCCTGGATCACTCAGTTAGTAAAAATAATTTCAAACCTCCAACAGTGTGGAGCTGTGAGGCCATAATCCATTCTGTCCAATTAAAATTTGGAAACTCCAGAAGATCCATATTATTAAATTATTGCATGCCGTTCGTGTCATAAGACAGCAGATGTGTTTGCTGTCAACTGGTTTGAGAAAACCATCTTGGAACATGGTGTCCAATTTTGTTATTGGATTCATGGTTTGAGCAGAGAGATACCAAAGTTAAGTAAAATAAGTTGGGGTTTTCTATATTTTAACCTTAAACTGGTTTCTGCTGTTTTGACCAGTTATTTTCTTCACTTCAAACAAATAACTCAGAATAGATTTTGATAGTGCTAGAGCTGGAAATCACTTTGCTGTTATTTACAACTTAGTTATCAGATTAGGATTCGTCACCATCTTTTAACTAGGAAGCAATGTTGCTCACTGGTGGCTACTGAGAGCTACTGATTCAATCAGTGCCAATGGTGATTTTGTATCGTCAGTTCACTTTGAAAAGTCATTGATAAAAATTTGCACATACACGTACCAACACCTTTAGATAATGTGCCTTTGAATCACATTCATGAACAGTGGCTTTGTTTTCAAGTGCAAAAATGACTGTATTGTAGCAGACCTCAAAACTAAAGGAAATTATGAATCTGAAATCTTTTTACATGAAAATCCTATCGATTCTGTCCATTATGTATGGATCGAATACTCGTGGCAGGTAAATATTGGATCTTTCCATTCTGACACAGTAATCATTCATTCCTGTTGTCACATTGAGCATACATGCACAGTGCACAGTACATGGTATGAATAATTTAACAGAAAAATGCTCTGCTATTGTACATATCCTGCTGGTCATGATTACCTCAAAACCATCTCCACTCCTGAAAGCCATTTTAAATGCAGTATTCCTGTCTTCTGCCCAATGCCTTTCTTATAATCTCCTCCTAATTTAAATGCATCAGTCATTCTGTATTTTTCTAACACCTTAGAGAATATGAGATGTGCATCAGAGCATGCTGCACCAAGAGGACCCAGTGGCAACAATGAAAATAGACGTGGAATATCCTTAATTCAGCCTCTGATGGTCAGTTAATTTCAGTTCTCATCAGACCGTTCTTATGTGACTTTTAAGTGCTGCTGCCTTTTATTCCTCAGTCGTCGTCGTCTGACTTCTGGTTAAGTGGCTGATCAAGCCAAGTACTTTATTTGTCCCCACAGGGGCAACTGGTCATGCAGCGACAATAACACAACACACAAGGCAATTAAATCCAATAATACAACATAATAAAAGAATGGGAAACACATACTGTATATACCCATGTGCTCTATTTTTAAGCACTACTAAAATTTAAATCAGCATTTTGGTTTGGTGATCAGGCTGATCTTACCTTTTTCTTTTGGAGTTTAGCAGTGAGAGTATGAATGAGTTTTGGAACCCCGAAGGCAAGGGCTGAAACTGTAGACTGAGGGGGTGGGTGCTGTCACACAGAATGGATTCTGCTTCCTTTAACAGCTGTTTGTTATATAACTCACAGAATTTTCTGTTGCGTGCCTGTGATACTGCTACAAACCTCGATCAACCCTGTGAGTGTATTTGTGTGTTTTTAGATTGAATGAAGCAATAAAACATCAATAAAACAGAATCCACATCGAACATAGACAGTTCCCTCAGAGAAAAAAGGTGCTGCCGGCTTTTTTTACACAACATATTGGTGTTACAATCAAAGCTCAGCTTATCAATAATAGTGCCCAAGTACTCAAAGATCCTGACCATTAATTTTAGTTTTGACAGAGCTGCAGTCACATGTCTTTGGTCTTTGTCACTTTTAATTCCAAAAAGGCCTCCTGACACCATCTTGAAAAATACTCTGTGACAGGACCAAGGGGGCGTTTCCTCCTCCTTCACTGTAACCGCATCATCTGCAAACGTCACAGTGTGATGGTTTTCAGCCCCACACTCATTAGTGTACAGGAAATATAGGAGAGGAGAGAGAGGAGCCCCAGGGGGAGAGCTTAGTCCAGGGAAATGTCTGTTCACTCTCACTTTTTGAGGTGGTGAGGAAGGCATGTCCAACACAAAATCACTCAACAGGCTTCTGCACCAGCTGGATAGAGAAGCCTGAGGTCAGGGGAAAGGCGTCTTGACAATGCACATCTCACTCTACCTTTTCTCGCTGTGAAGCTGATTGGTCTGATTTATCAATTTCATATACAGATATCAGATAGAGGATTATGATGTACGGGGGATACACATGACAGAAATGGCGCTCAAATTGGGTTTTGGCAATGAAAGGCCTGTGGGGAGGGTTTCAAAGGCAGTAGGTTGAATCTTTCACCCCATACAGATCTGCTAAAAGAAACATGCCCAACAACATTCAGAATATTTTTTGACTAGTAATGAGCACAAAACCAGCCTGTAACTAATGTTCTTTTTTAGGGCCTACATATTGTTCCTACTGAGCAGCTGCATTCAGTGTGCAATGTTTTTAATGAGCTTGTCATTTGCAGTGCTTTTAGGATCAAAGCATTCAAGTGCTGGGGCGAAAAGGCTTGTTCATGGTCAAACTTCATATGACAACTCCATACTACACAGGCTATTTGTACCAGACTAGGTACTTCATTAAGCTGTAGCTGGAGGTACATTTTAATTGGTTAGAGTAAGGTAAGAGCTTTCTCTGACTCAGACTTCTCTGTGTGCCGTCACCAATGATTTTTTTCATTTACAATTCAACATTTAAATCCAGTGTAGTGCTCGCTCTCTCTCTCCATATGGAAATCAATGAACTTCTCTCTCTCCGCTCTGATTTTAGTGGTGTGTGGATCTATAGCTCCATGCCAAACCAACCCCTCACACTGCTCTGCTGCCCATTTTAATGCTCCGATAATTTAGGTGCCACTGACAGGACTTAATAGAAATGCACTTCCCGCACCTTTAACATCCCTCTCTGCCTGATATATTTATTAAAATGATTTGCCTGTTCAGTTCCCTGCAGTTTCCCAGACACAGCTGTCTAATGAAAGTCACATTCAGAAATGTCAGTTTCCAGCCATATAGGCTTCTGGAGAAAGGTAAAAATGCTTTAGATTCAATCATTAGTGTGGTAATGGACCATTAGATTTGCTTCATTATGTGTTTTTACTTGCAGTATTGATGGTGGCAAACCCATTAATATAAGTTTGTGTCTGAAAAACGTCCTTTAGCTTGTGGTAGAGTTACAGAACTTTAAAATGTTCAGTCATTTGGAAGCAACTTTGCACCACTGCATCATTTACAAAATAACTAGGAAGTATCATTAAAGGAATATGTTGTTGTTGGTGGTGTCCCAGTGATTTGAAAAGCTGTGGTAAAAACAAAACTGAAATGTCATTAGTTTTGTAGGTATTTGTCAGAAACCAAAGCATAAAGTTGTGAAGTTGGTAGAGTTGCTGTTTCTGGAAATGTTTTTTCCTGTTCTGTTTTTTTATTTCAAAGTTTTCGTATAAACATGAGAGTTTCTCAAATAATTCTATAGCATATGTTTTAATTATTTTAACCTGGCCTTGGCCACTATTACTATAGAGAAGACAAAGTGGCAAGAATCACAGTAATAACAATTTAAGAACTCTACATTTGGGAACAATTTGTTGTTGCAAAAATGAATTCATAATTGACCCAAATCGCATAATAATTTTAAATACTAATGCTTAATTTCATGCTGATCTAAGCTATAGAAGGGCTTGATCTGTGAGTCACGTAACATTGACGATGGGAAGAATGAATGAGACTTTTACTCCTGGAGCCAGGGGCATCCGAAACAGCCAAACAACTAAACAACTTAAGATTTTGCATTAGAAGAAGAATGCTCTGTCCTCCTTAGGGCACCATGGATGTCTGTACCAAGTCAGATATTTCACCAAAAAAAAACCCCAAAATGTCAACCTCATCGTAGAGACGTTAGGTGATAACCAGACTCAGTAGGCATTTTAGGACTTTAAATGTCTGGTCCAGATTGAAATATCTGAGTAATTATATGGATTGCCAAAAAATTTTGTCCAAACTGTTGGATCGGCTGACAGATCAACATCCATAGAGCCATGCCACCAGCTACAAGTCCTGTAACCTATCCTGCAGCTACAATACTTTAACATTTTCATATCTTATCAAGTTTGAAACAGCTCTGCTCTTGTCCATCATACAAAGTAAGTAGAAACTCTCATTAAAGGAATACCTTGATGTTGGCAGTGGTGACTATAAACTGGCGAATAAATACAAAAAATGCCCCAAAATAATCAAATATGTTTTTTCTGATGAAGCTCTCTCCCTCAGGTTTGAGGACATTTCAGGACAAATATTAAAACTGCTTTCATTTTCTGATCTAATGAAATGGGACCATTAGCATCAACAGCAGCACAATGTCACAGACTCTTATTGATATGTGTACCTGATAATGGCACCAGTGCTTCAGTGCATCAGCAGCGGTGTTGATGAAACCATGTTAATAATGTGGCAGCACAAAAGCTTTTCGGGGCTAATCACTTATTCTCTTGGCCTAATGCACAGCAGCATTAGCCTCAGTGCTTCTATTATAAAATGTAAAGTCAAATCAGTGCTACTTCAGCCGTATGTTATTAAGCGCAGATTGGAAAAACAGCCTGCAGTCTCACATCCCAGCATCAGGGTGATTTATCACATTAATTCTTCTGACGGGGGCGATTCATTTTAAGATGAACTACGAACCACCACCAACAAACACACAGTTACATTTAAGGCATGTGAAATAGAGTATTAATTATTTAGCAGCCCACATTATAAAACAATAAATACAGTGCAGCCACAATTAACTGCGCTAATCTAATTTTAATATTTGAGTTACATTTGTTTGTACTTGCTTGTGATTTATGAGGTTCAGACTCACTGCAGCCACTTGATTATTTCTTTGTTTTGTTCTCTTATAGTTCACAAACTTTCCTCATGAGCTCCCCAAATTTTGTTTCAATGAAGTAATACATAAACCCAGTCTAAAGGTCACCGCTCGCTCCGCCGCTACTGCTGCCTGTGGGTTGCTGTGGGAACGTGGATGCAACTGAGCAAGCAAGTGATTCACCCCGCGCTCGACAAACCACATCACTAACTCCATCTGTCTGGCGTGTCGGTGACTGTGTGCGCCCATCTGTAGACGAGGGAGGGAGCTGATCTGAGGCACACATGCGTCCTGTAAACATACTAAAACATTGAGCATGCTGGGCTGGATGCACACTGTCTGACCTACACATAATATGTCTAGGACCAGGAGAGTAGTGCAAAAATGGACAATTTTAAAACACTATGGGAAATTCCAAGCAATTTAACCAAAACATTTAGTGCAAATTAGAATTATGACACTTATTACTAAGTGATATGATCCAATACCAGGTGGTTAATAACATTCACCTCATATAGGCGCACTAGCCCCAAAAGCAAGAGCCTCCTCATGAAGTGACTCTCATTAATATTGAAAGTCAAAGGCTGTCCTGACCTCCTGGGGGGTCCAGGAGTGCCTTGACTCATAATTTGTCCATCCACGTGTAGCCCTTTCCTGTCCATGTAGAACAAGCAGCCATGTCCATGCACACAGAATCAATAGATTACATTTTGGGAATCTTTCAGGGGCATATCTATGATGAATAATCATTTGTATTGTTTTGTCCTGTTGCTCACGTCTGTGTTTTGTAACAATCATCATAAAATCTCAGAGACTTATTCTGTTGCTCTTTCTGACAAACATTTTCATCTGAGGGTCCTTTTTAAACCGGTCATGTGGAACTAGTTTAATACACAGAGCTCTTTTGTGTAATGGTGTCATGGACTTTAGCAGCACATTTTTTGACTGCAGAAAGTAATATAACACATTTAAATCAAATGCTAAGACTGTATCTGTTTTCATGCAGAAATGAAGCTCAACACAAGACTTATTTTGAACTTAAATTGAAAGATGTGATATTGCTGAAGAGGGCCACCTATCCCCCAGATTAATTACTGCAAAAAATTATCATAGCTTTTTTCTCAATAGTTGTTCTTATTATGAGTATGGATGTTGCTTGTACAATTTTCATTGGTTAATACATTTATATGAACCAAAGGAAGAGGTCTTATCTTTGTATAATAACTAACATGTACCCAAATAAACAATATAATAATAATATGCTTTTACACAGGTTTGGTCCATAAAAATAATGGCTCTCCATGCAGCACCTGATGATCAATAATGCAGCAGTCGTTGATATAAAAGGAAAAGGAATCAGCTGAGGGTGTTAAACATAACAGTAACAGCCTTGTAAACTAGCTTTAAAAATTAGTTCTACAAGTCACAAGGAGCCAGTTGTAATTAGTGTCACTCCTGCAAAAATACTTCTTATTTTTTCCTGCATATGTTAATGTCTTTGAAGGGAAATTGGTAATTACAATCATGTTTCCAGGTTGTTTGTTAAAATGGTTACCCAATAAATGTGATGAATGCAAAAGAGCGGAGGTTATTTCTCCGTAGTGTGGGGGAGGTATCTGTACATAAAACAGGTGACTGATGTTTTCACTCCTTTAACCATCTGTTCCCATCACTGACCACATCATCAAAGCCCAAACATAGCACAGATAGGCACCTGATGCCAAATGCAAGCGTCACATTATGTGTTACAGTATGTCACATACCACATATATTAACAGCCTGTCCTGGACTGTGACTGACATAATTTTTTGATGCATGAATTTGGTCAAAATTGTGATTGCTGTGAAAAAAGAACTGTAAATTTTATTCATTTTTCTGCAGTGATAGTACCCCATGTATTGCTGTTCTCCAGTGAGTGTGTTGTATTTTGACAGTGATTGACTGATATTGGAATTTATATTACTTATTTAGTGAAATATCTCTTTTGGAAGACACACAATTGCTCACCATATCATTGAATTTCCATTACTTCCCAGTATTTGCTGCGTTTAGTTTTTATGATCTGGACATTTGCTATCACCACATCTGGAGCCATTAAAGAAAGGTGTAACTTTATATAATGCAGGACAAACCCAACAGAGTGTATACAGTAGCTTTCCAAAGGCACTCAGCTGTTGAAATAACATAATACAAAAAGTAACGTCTGTTGGGACCTGATGCTAACATGAAACATAGCCAGGTTCTACTTTCCCTGTGGAGTACAGGGGTGATGAAAAAAAAGATGCATAAGGTTTCATGTGAACAACACTGTCAGGCATAATAATATGTATAAATCGTATTTCAAATCTTTTATGACATTTCATATGTAAGGTGTTCTAAAGCCACATATATATACAATTCCATGATAGATGATTTCTGACTCATTAAGTTTACTTGTAATAATGATAATTTAAACAGTGCAGAATTTAAAAAGTGAATATGTTTTCTAGAGGTTTGTATTGGTGATCAACAACTGACCAATGACTAAGCCCCTCCCCCCTTAGTTACTGTTGCTACAGGTGTAAAATGCTCCATTGTAGCATGGAATGCAGCTTCACCATGACAACAGCTCTACATTTCCTGTCTGCCATCTTATTCAAGTTTCGAAATTCTGAGGGTGTAAATGTATCCACTGCGTAATGCCCTTAAACATCCACAATGGAATACAAAAAACACTTGTTGCTAACATTCTCACAATACAATACGCCACATTTTATAGATGAGAAAATGACTGTTAAGTGGCTCTTCAGCTGTCAGTGATGACGCAAAATGATGATGATGGCCTGAAATCTCAATTTACTGCTCACTATTGAGGAAGCAATTGAGTGCCCATTAGGGAGTAGTGAATGAGTGGATGATTTCGGACACAGCCCAGCTAGCTATTTAAGCTAAAATGATGTTAGGCTGTGAATTTGAGCTTTCACCAAGGTGTTGTGAAATCACATTCAGTATGTCCACTGATGTATTCCATTTCACAGCAATCAAGGCCAAGTCTTCTGAGAGCTCAGTGTATTTATGAATGCACGTGTGTGTGTGTATTTACATGATCATGGGGGGGCACTACATGGTTCTGAATCAAGAATGAAAATGTGTGCCTATTGATCCAGTCTATTGACAGCTCTCACTTCTCATTAAGTTGCAGGCATCCATCAAAAAGCCAGCCATTCCCCTGGTGACTGTCGGTGGAAAATAACAGCAAGGAGCTTCTATGTACCACAGCCGACACGCAGAGGAGGCTAGGACACCTCGCACTGTGAGAAACACAAGTCTTCACCACAGTGAAATATATCTGAGAGAATGCATAATGTTTGTGGATGTGTGTGTTTGCCCTCGTGTGTATGTATGAAACACTCATACTGGCTGCTGATGCTGAACAAGTTTTAAGACCAAGAGGCAAATCAGTCAGTGCAGAGAGCACATCTGATGCAGTGAGACGGGAAGATTTGTAGTGTTGGTGTTTTCTCTGCATAATATCAGGCTCCAGTGGCTGTGTGATCTGTGTCTTAATTTGATTTTTATATGACATTGTATTACATTGATTGTAGGTCTGTTCAGTTGAACTCGATGCAAAATCCGATTGTCCGTCAAACTGTGGCAGTCCTAGCTTTTCTACAAAATTATATTTTCATGAAATTACACTGCCTCTGCACCTATAATGTTGTGTTCCTCTGAGGTACTCTTCTGGGGTTAAAAGATAATTTCAATTTATTACAATTTGGGTCTTATTTTAGTAGCTTTTGCCATCTCTTCACATTGTAATTACCAAAGTAATTACTGGGATCTGGGAGCACAACAGCAAAATCAAATGTGTCAGACAATCAAACAGTCAAGTAAACTGTTTATCCTAAACACCTAAAAAATTATTTGTAAGTAAAAACTGGAGGTGAAATACTGGTAATAACCCCTCACTGTGCTGCAAACTGTGTGCCCAATGTGCTACAATAGGCCCAGACTGAATCAGCAAATCAGTTTTTTGGGTAAAACATTTACCACTCACCTTCATTTTTCCAGTTTTTTGCTAAATAGCCAACATTGGTATTAACAAATGTTTACTTGCTAGTTTAGAATTAACATTGCAAGCTCAGCATCAAACTTCATTTACTTGTCAAGACTTGTCTCCGTCAGTGGAAAGTAACACCAGGGTTTTGTTTCTAGTTCTATCACTTCCTCTCTTCCTCTGAAGTTAGCATGCTAACCAGCTAGCCCCAGCCCATCCTATCTTGTAATACCATTAGTAATTCCACAGTATCCAGTCTGCCCTCAGTCCAACATGATGAAGTGATGCTGCCAAGAGGCTGTATTCTAATCTCTTGTAAACACAACAATGGCTGAAGCTCTCAAACAGCTGTTAAACTTTTTGTATAGGAGTGATTACCAAAACTATGAGTGGAGTGGAAAAAAATCTGTTCAGTTCAGAAAAAGTTTTTAGTCATAGTTGTGAGTAATGTTATATTAATGTATAGCATTGGCAAGGATCAGTCCACACAGTCCGTAGATGTATAATGAACACACAATGCTTTCCATAGTAATAAGTAAGAATTTTTCAGCATCATTTTACAAATATATTTTGATATCGACCTTTATATCTAAGTGAAATATTATAGTAACATCATTAGATATAGTACATAGTTGGGACACATCAATCATGAGTAATGATTTTTTTCTCTGTCAGTAAAAGTCTCTTGTCCTCACCTGCCTCATCTTTTCTGGCCTGTGTCCACAGCTTCCATCACTCCTGTCTCCATCTCCAACTTTTTCACTACATCAAACCCTAAATTTCCCAACTTTCTTCCTCTGTCTCTCTTTGATGTAGAGGACCGTCTGTGTGCGGTCCAATCCCTCGGCCATTGATTGTAAATGTCCCGCTCGCTCGCTGTGCACATTCAGCATTTTTGGAGATGAGCAGCTGTTCCTCTGGGCTGTAGATCAAAAACAGTGTTCCCCACTGGCTCCACACTTCAAGGTGGATCACATAAACACCAACAGTACGGGTGTGCACTATGGGGACTGTTCTGTTGCATTCACAATGCTATATAGAAATTGTTGATAAAGAAACAATATCAGTTAAATTATAATGTTTGTTCACATCACTGACATTGAGACAGTAAAATTCTTCCTCTGTCTTATGCTAACCAAATGTTATTGTAACTTTGTGATTGTGACTGCAAATCTATTTATTGTTCAGGGCTGTACCTGCCACTGAGAACACCAAGGTCACGTCAATAGTATTATTACTGAGGGCAGCAGCTAAGGATTATTTTCATTATTGTTAATTTTATGAATTGCTCAGTCCACAAAATATTAAAAAGTAGCGTCTTCAGATAGCTGTTTCCAACAGTCAAAACCTCAAAGCAGTTTTATTTACTGTCATATATGACAAAGACAAGCAGCTAATCCTCACATTTGATAAACTGAAACCAACAAACGTTTGACATTTTTGCTTGAAAAATTACGTGACAACAGTAAAGGACGTGAACGATGATTGGTTGGGGTCAAACCTGCAGTTTTACCAGTCTCCTGACCAAGACTTGGCAAGAATTTATGGTACTATGATTGTCTAATCTGACATTGTGACCATCTTGATGTGATCCCAACATAACCTTGGCCAAAATGCTTTTGTTGCATAAACCTAAACACATGTAGGACTCAGGCTGCACTCACTCTCTTCCCTAACCTCTTCACTATACATCCATGCAGTAAAAACAGTCGCACCTTCCTAGTTGAAAAAATGTTGCCTGTTAACATAAGGCAGGCAGCAATTACATTTTCCATCAAAATGTAATTGAGGGGGGGGACATTCTAGTAGCATATAATCATCATTTCAAGGAGACAGGCTTGTGTAAGCAAATAATATGAACGGAAAATAGAATAGTGAATGACAGCAAGTCCTTTAACTTAAACAACAAAATACATTGTAACTGCAATTTAGCACAACACATTTTAGCATTTTCTGATCAGATTTCTATAAGCAGAGCGCTGTTTATCAGCCTTATTAATACGTGACAGTGCTGTGGTTAAGGTTTGATCAGGTTTAGGCACAAACACAGCTTGTGTTATTTTAGATTGTTTTTTATATGCGAAAATTAATTGTTTATGTCTACTTCGTTTGCAGACTCACTTGCTCATATATTGGATTGGATTGGATGATAATGGATCAGATATTTGAGTCCATTTTGGCAAACAAACAAGTTTAGACTGGCTGATGCGCTTTGGGAAACAGTTCACATTGTTTAGCAAGTTGAGTCAAAGAGACGTTTTTGTTTCAATCTATTCAAAGTCTAAAACAACACAAGGCTGGCAGCAACGTTTTTCATTACATCAGTCCACTCAATGACAAATCAGTGTGGTTTATCCCATAAGGGTTCTCCTTGGTGAGTTTTATTTGCAGCCTCAAGTACTTTGTCTTTTCAGTAACACAAAAATGCATTACTGCTGTGTACTCCACATTGGGAGGAAGTCCACCAACTCATAAGAGCAGAACAACACGCTCAGTTTCCCACATATACTGTGTGTATCCAATAGGGAAAACCTCCAGCCTGAAATAGCTGCTCTCTCCTCTGAACCTACACATTTTCCATCTCTGCCTCTCTGTCTCATGTTACCAAGTGAAGCACTGTAGGTAGATGCTTACAGCACAAACAGAAAGACCTCTGTTACTGTTTCTAGTGAGAGCATGTAGAAAAACAAACAGCTACAGGTTAGAATCAGGGAGGAAAAATGATTTACATGTAATATGTGATGTCCATCTTTTTTGGTGAGTTTTTGATGAAACCAAGATAAAGTAGGTTTGTGGGCGTGAGAGCGCAGTAATGACACATCAGAGCAATAAACTTTTGACAGACTTTGAGGGACCTTTTGCAAACAACAGTAATTGCATTTTTTAGTCAGGTTGAATTTGAGTCTCTTTTTTGGAGAAGGGACTTCCGTACTTTAATTGGTCTTTTTAATCCTTTTAGACTTAGTGAAGGTCAAAATTTGAATTCATCACTCTTACATAATATCAAGGACTGAACTCTTAAATTAGATCAACGTTCCTCTCTGACACTCGCATCTCTACGCGGGCGAACTGAATCTGAATCCTAACATGCTATGGCGTCCATCTGTCCTTTCATGCCTACGAGTTCAGACGAAGCTGTGAAAGATACTCCACCGGCCTCCCACGCATCTTCACAAGAGCTGCAAATTATGAGCAAACTGTGAATATCATCGTCATGCGTTGTGGATCAGTAAACCGCAAGATCAACCAACCCTCCTGTTAGAAGTGGAAGTTTTGATTAAAATGGATAAGTTGGATTTGTGATGCTGACAGTAGTTCTAAGATGTTGAATTTACCTTTTTTTGGATCTGATGCTGACCAAAGCATCAAAACATTTGTGAAAGAAGGAGCAACAAATCCCACGTTTCTGTATTGGTGCTCAGAATAGCACAAAGCACAAGTCACATCTGACACTGTGTGTTGTTGAGCACAGCCACAGACTTTCAAAGTAATCTTCTTTTAAATCTTTTTAATCCCTCACTGTGGATATACGCTTGAAATTCTTAGAGACAGTGACACAGTTGTGCCTGTTCACATGTGTAGTAGCATGTCTTTAGGCTCAGCTGAGTCTGTGTGGATGAAGGAGGGGATGTTAATTTGAATATTAATGTGATGTTGCATTGAGTCCGAAATGGAATCAATACAACTTACGCTTGCTTTTCTATAGTTGAGGGGTTAGGAGTCAGGGCCACAGGGAGAGAACTGGAGGTGGTACAGAGTCAATGATTTACTCAAGGACGCTTCAGCAGGATGTCTGCCAGCGCTGCTTGACGCGGATTTGTCTGGATGGATGAAGGTCTACACATTACCACATTTGTGGACAGATGTGTACAGATGATTACAGCAGGGGTCTACAGTAGATTAAAGCTAAGATCTAGTTCAAGAGCAGCATTGTCCAAGATTTAAAAATGAAATTCATGTGTTGAGCTGTTATTGAAATGTCACCAATGTCGGTTCACCTCTTTGTTTCAGACCTCCCAGAGGATGTACCCTACAATCATCTGACTTTTCCTGTAGCGCCACCCTGAGCTTAATGTCTGTTGTTTTAAGTAAAATATCTCAGCAGATATTAAATGGCTCCCCACGCTCCTCACACTCCCCTTAGGATGAACTGTAATCACTTGAATTTTTTCTAAGGGATCTCCATTGTCGTCATCATCAAATTGACCAGATGGTACATGAGTGGAGGCACTTTGCACCCCCCACCCACCCACCCACACACACACATGCTCGATACAGACATGTCAGCATCACTCTGTGCATGCTTTCTTTGTGTCAGCATATTGATATAATTACTATTCAACACCATTCAATGTATTCAACATGTTACAACTACACAACAGATCACAACAGTACATCCTCTGTTCTGTATATCAGTGCAACACAAGCACAGGTGTTGTTTTTGGGTGGGATAAGATTCAGTCTATGTAGTTCATTATACAACCTGCGTGATGACAGGTGGGACCTTGTAGATGTAATTCTCAAATAATCTTCAGCACAGGCTTTACTGTTTGTACACAGCAGATGAACAAGTAATAATCACACACAGCTGATTTACCTCCAGACTGACAAGATTCTTGACTGGATTTCTCCACTTTCATTTGTGTATATATTTTTTTTACACAAGCCTATTTCTATTCAGGGCTGTAGCCTATCCCAGCATGCACTGGGTTGGAAGCAGATTTGCCACTCAGAGCGACACAGGGGATGTTACACAGGTGTCGATTTGGGTATGACAGCAATGTCAAGGTGTTGCTACCACCATCTCCAATCATATTGCCATTTTAACTCCATGTAGTGTTCCCAGGTTTGCCAAATGTTTTGTTGTGATAAAGAGTGAATAACTGGGATATAGGAGATACTCAACCGTGATCTGTTAACCCTCATCTTCAGACTGTATAAGGCTGTCAATCCAAACATTTATCTTCTCTGCAGTAATGCGTTATTACTGTATCTGTATCATCATTAGCTTTTTTTCAGCTCATTCGTTTGTTCGTGTCAGACAATATTTTATTCTGAAAATCCTGCAGCAGCAGCCTGAGCAGAACAGAGGCACTGACAGGTGTGTCTGACAGGTGAGCTGCAGGCTCTCAGGTGAGCTCTGGTGTCAAGATTTCACTATAGGGTCAGGAGCTGAATGAAAAATGATACTAGAAGAAATTTTTTTGACATGATTTAAGACAGCTTGGAGTGTTGCTGTGGCTCTGACTTGAAACTACTGAGCTGTGTTGCCCAAAACAACAAACTGAAAAAAGACAGAGCTGCAGAATCTCAGGAGAACATGTCTCTTTTTATACATTTCTTTTAATATTGTTGATGAAAATGTATCACATGTCAATTTTAAATATATATTTTTGTCTCATTTATATTTTTACATTTTATTTCAATTATAATACAAATCTGGCTTTAAGCAAGTTATATCAGCTAATACATATTGCATGTTTTCTCCCTTTCCCCCCCCCAAGAATTCACCCACAGTTTTGCCTCTGAGAATCAGGATAGTTCAGTCAGTCTGAATCTGCAGCTCTGTCACCTGAAGCTAAATCGATGAGAGAGTCAGTGAATTTGACATAAAGTCAGCCACTCGTTGGAAGACAAATGAAGAACAGACTTGTGGAGCCATGAGATGTAAGACGTGTAATTAACATTCATCTCATTCAAAAATCATTTCTCCAGTTTTAGCTTTAGGAAACTTTCAGACAGGCTGAGTTTTGCTTCCAGGCATTTAAAAATTAACATTCACTCACTGTAAACAAAGATAAATACATTCATTAGCTTCACAGTATTCTTAAGAGATAATTCACAAAATTAACAATTAGGAGGATAAGAAAACATATCTGTGGATTCTTTTCCTTTTCCTCAACTTGAGCTTCAAGTCAATGCCCCTGATTGCTCCCACAGGACTTCCTGACTATGTAGAAATGTAATTGAAGCAGATACCCAGAGCAGAAATGAGCTCATTTATTACTTAGTTTGAGTCAGCAGCCAAACTGTTTAAATTCTCTTTTTTTTGCTGCAGTAATGACTTTTGACTTTTCATTGGTTTTTCTCCTTATATTCACCATAATTCCTGACAAAAGCTCACAGATCCTCCACAGCCTTGAGGACTCAACAAATTAGACCATTTTACATCCTCAGACATTAGCTGCTCTGTAGTAGATTGGCTACTTCGCTGACTGATGAACATGACTGTAAATCACTGTTACATAGTATTCACACAAAGCGTTGCCCTAATCCAGTTGATGTAGACATCTGTAAGTTTCTTTTTTTTAGTCTGATTGTGAGTCAGTGCAGCCTTAACGTCTTTAATGCAACTGAAGAATATGATCTAATGTCAAAATCAATCAGTGCTTACACTTTCTACGCAAATAGATCCCTCTATAATCATTTACTGTAATCACAAAACCATAGAATTAACCTTCGACACAAACTGAGCTCACACATTTGATGAAGGTGACAAAATGCAGAAATGATCAAGCTTAATTTTGCACCAAATAAAGAAACATTTAATGCATTTTTTGTGATATATGGGTTATAGGTGGACACATATATACTCCTCTTGTTAGCCAAAAAAAGAGATACAGTTTGCTAGGTACTGACAATAGTGACCTTTTAATGGCCATTATTTAAATGCTAATTATTTATTTGTAGTTAGTTGTATTCATAAATTTAAAATGAGAAATGATGGCTCGTCCTTCTCACTAGTTGGATGGTTTGAATCTTGCCTGTGTTGGATCTTGGCCATATATCATTTCCCTTTCCTGTCCCTGTATCGTACCCTGTCCACTAAAGCAGAAATTCCCTGAAATGTGCTGTGTTCAGTGAAAGTGCTTATGACCCTATCACTGCAGCCACCCAGGGC
Organism: Lates calcarifer; assembly: GCF_001640805.2. Lineage (NCBI taxonomy): Eukaryota > Metazoa > Chordata > Actinopteri > Centropomidae > Lates > Lates calcarifer. Next base: position 14,456,842 of record NC_066856.1, on the reverse strand, counting down.
TGAATATCACCAGATTAATCCCCCGTGTCTTTCCTCAGCCTCTGTCTCCCTCTCAGATTCAGTTTTAATAGACAGATAAAATGCACCAATTGAGTAAATTGACAAATTCACTTTAAATGTGCACCAGAAACTGTGTTTTTATGATCCTGGACAGCTGCTGTGAAATTGATATGAGCATATTTTTAGATTTGGGAGGAGGAGATAATTTCATGAAAATGTAATTCTTAACGTGGGTTCTCCCCCATGAAACATATCTAATACACAAATCAGGGACGTCTTTGTGAATGATGCTCAACAGTTTTTACTCCACTGTGACATAAGACTGTGGGAAGCCGTGTTCCTGCCTGCAGGTTATTGTCACCGCTCTGTCATCTCATATTTTGGGTGAAGCTCGGCTGTTTTGGCTGTGTGTGTGTGTCTGTGTGTGTCTATGTCTAGCCTGATTGTGCGCGCCACCTCTCCCATCAGCGCGTGTGCACGAGTGTCCGCAAAGCCGCTGCTGCTCCTCTCCAGGCGCGCAGTACCATCCACAAACTTTGATGAGCTGTAACCTTCACCAAGGCAACAAAACAAGCCGGGCTGAATAATAACAGGGAGGATACGGTTTTTAAAAAAGCATATACAGGCTGTCTGAGAGAGAGCGTCCACTAATTCGGATTGATAAAGGTCAGTATAACGTGCGCGCTTATGTTTACGGTGCGCATTTTTCCTGACGGCTGGCACTCCGTGTGTTTATTTCCGACTGTGTTTTGCATGATCTACAAGTGGCCCCAGAACCAAAGTGAAGTTTGTGCATGTCTCACATTTTTTTGTTGCTATAATCATGCATATTTCTTCATTTTTATCAGAAATCAGATGTTGCTTTACGCGCGTTTCTGTGGCTCACTCGCGCCAGTGCCACCTAACTTACCCACCTTCTCCATCTCTAAAAGCCAAATAATAATTTCCCCCCGTTTATCCACTTTTTCCAGCTTAACACACAGGTGTCAGAATGGAAGGCACTCCGGTTGAAATTTTCAAAGAAGACAATAAGTGCCTCTCTACGCTGTTGGAGGACTGTCCGGTCAATTCTTCAGCCTGGGCGTCCGGATACTCGGAGAGCCGCAACGTGAGCCACGATGATAACTGGGAGCAGGAGAGCATGTCTCCTATCATCCCCATCATCACTGCGGTCTACTCCGTGGTGTTTGTGGTCGGCTTGTTGGGCAACTGCCTCGTCATGTATGTCATCATCAGGTAATGTCATGTTTCAAGTGAATATAAGAAGTTTTTTTTTTTTACATGTTCTTTATGTTGTACGCTTCTGAGAAATACAGTGTAAGTTAAATTATTTTGGCACATGCAGAAAAGTAACTCTGCAGTATATATTTGTAGATGATAAAAACAAGAGGTCCGGGCATTTCTCCACAGCCTTTGTAAATGTTATTCCCTGTGGGAAAGGCAGATGACCTCTAGGCCATCTGGTCTCTGTCAGAGTTCTCCTCCGTGCCTGCATTTTGTTCTTAGATGCACTCTGGAGACGGATATCCACTTATGCAGTCAGTTTAATTGAAGAAATTAGTGTGTTGTGTGCATATAAATGGCTGAGACAGCGTCTAAAGTAGTTGAGTCTTTCAGCTTGTAAGTCACAAGAGATGAAACTGGAGTTGCATTTTGACCAAGAAGGGGTTAAATTTAATGCTGTCACGTCTCATCCCACATTAAATGTGCAAAGCATGGCAATATAGAATTGATTTCTGCCTCCTTCACTGGTTAAGAAGTGCCCAAACCTTCACAGTGGACCATTTTATGTACCCAGTAACCCTCCAGACCTCCAAAATATAATAACAATATCCAATAAATCAGCCCCATAGTCCTGGACGTGATATTAATTATAGTTGAACCAGTAGTGCTTTATCAAGCTGATAGGCTGCTTGCACCTCATTGGGCATTATTTATGGTGTGTGAGAGCAACAAATCTCCTCTGATGTAATGTGAAATGCAGCAGTGCCATCCAGAATGCTTCGGTCCATAGACAACAATTACCTCAAATCAGATTGATTGCGTCGCCCGTCGCTAGAAGCCAATTTTATCACCTCAGTTCTCAGAAAGACCGTACGTTTTAGTGTTTATTTGCTCCGCTGAGGGCGATTTAACTGTAGGTAGAAGATGTTTATGTTGATTCAGTGTAAATAAATATCTCAAATTACCCCAAAAACACGCAAAGTCAACATAGGCCACTTAATAAACGTTGAACCATAGGACAGTGCGCCTTATTGTGTCCGTAAAAAGGTATGTTTTATACAGTTAAAACTAATCTAATCAATATTATTGCATTACCATGGATCATTGCTGTGTAATGTTAAAGATGCTGCTTGTAGTGATGATACCACGGAGAGTTATCACTCAACTCTGCAGTTCCTCTCAGCTCTACAGAGCATTTTAGCTTCTTTCTGCTCATTGTTTTGGTTTGATGACCTAAAGCTTTATGATGAACCAACCAGTCTCACAGCTCTCACCAGGGTTGTTTCTATAATGCAGCAGGCAGCTGTACACTCACTGCACACTATCTGCCCATCACTGAACGCCAAATTAGCAACTACCTGGTGAAAATAGTGTAACATTTTGCAGCTAAAAAGCCAAATGTTTTTCTCTAGTAGATGGTGGAGACCAAAACAGAGCATGAATACTGGACTTACATTTGCCTGTTGGCCAGAAACAAGACTCTAAAGGAATAATAACTTTGTTGCTTGATCTGTAAAGACATAACTGTGACCAAAATCACTGAAAAGACGTTTAAAGGAGAATGTTGACATTTAGTTTTTTTCCTGGGAGTTAAATGGGAAGCTTGACTCTCATTTTGGCCCATTAGATATGAAGCCACTGCTAGCAGGCGGTTAGCTTAAGCTTGTTGATTGTGTTACCTTTGGACAGAGCCAGACTAGCATTTTCCACCCATTAGGCTTGTATTTACGCTAACCTAAGCTAAGGCACTGTTAGCCTCACATCAGCATGACAGTTTGAGAAATCCAATTTCTGTGATCTGATGCACTTGAGATGACATCAGACATAAAGCGAGCACAGGCTGTCTGGTGCTGGTGGATAAAGAAACGAGTAATGGTAACAACTAAGTTTTTCACTATCTCTGTTTATTTTACTTCCATATGTGAAAAGCATGTGCACAAAAAATGCATCACTTCCTGTGACTCATGACATTTTGTGTAGTGTTTATCAGAATAGGCAGTTCTGAGGGACCTTATTTTACATAATCTCAATGCTTCATTATATTCTGTAGGCGTCACCACTGGTAAAAATTAAAACTTTAAATTAAATGCTATCATAATGTAATGAAGGGAAAACAAGTTGATTACACATGATCTGCAATCAGCAGCATACTATAAATAATAATGAAGAGTGAGGCAGGAAAATTACATTACTGATTCAAGGAAGCAGTGTGGACAAATGACAATGTTTAATTCATAATGAGTAGAAAGTAGGAAGGTCCTCTACAGAGTCAGCCAAGCAGCGTACTGCTGCCACGGATGGATGGTTAGCTCTGGTCATCTCTCTCCTCGCTTTTTTTTTTTCAACCTTGTGTTCTGCATATTTAACAGGTACACGAAGATGAAGACAGCCACCAACATTTACATTTTCAACCTAGCGCTCGCCGATGCCCTCGTCACCACTACGATGCCCTTCCAGAGCACGGACTACCTGCTGAACACCTGGCCCTTTGGCGAGGTGGTCTGCAAGGTCTTCATCTCCATCGACTACTACAACATGTTCACCAGCATCTTCACCCTCACCATGATGAGCGTGGATCGCTACGTGGCCGTGTGTCACCCGGTGAAAGCACTGGACTTCCGCACTCCAATCAAAGCCAAGATGATCAATGTGTGCATCTGGATCCTATCCTCAGCTGCGGGGATACCTGCTTTTATTCTGGGTGGCACCCAGACAAACAGCGGTGAGGAAGCACTTCCGCTGTAAAGGTTTCTGTCACTTCTGCAGGCGCTGCAGAGCCACTTCAAGCACGTACTGATAGTATTTTTAAAGCAGAAACATATTCCATCAAATCCATCCATCAGTTTTCCATTAACCACACATCATGCACCGCCTGGATATAGATAATGTAAGAAAAATGCAGAGATTAGAGCAGAATGTTCCCATTGGAGTGCAGATTAGCTGCTCTGTAACAGCTTGCTAAATTGATAACAGAAAGTCATAAAGTGGAATTTTATTTATGATAAAGCGCAAGTGCACTTCATCACTGAGTCTGCTTTTATATTCCTCCTTCCCTCCCTCTTTCTCCTCCTGCAGATATAACTGAGTGTGCCTTACAGTTCCCAGAGCCGTACGTGTACTATGACACACTGATGAAGATATGTGTGTTTGTCTTCGCCTTCGTCGTGCCTGTGCTCATCATCACCGTGTGCTACTCCCTGATGGTCCTGAGGCTGAAGAGCGTCCGGATGCTGTCCGGCTCACGGGAGAAAGACCGCAACCTGCGCCGCATCACCAGACTCGTAGTGGTCGTGGTGGCCGTGTTCGTGGTCTGCTGGACACCCATCCACATCTTCATCCTGGTTAAGGCGCTCGTGAGCGTGCCTGAGACCACAGCCATCATGGCTGCCTACTTCTTCTGTGTGGCTCTGGGCTACACCAACAGCAGCCTCAACCCCGTGCTCTACGCCTTTCTGGATGAGAACTTCAAACGGTGCTTCAAAGACTTCTGCCTCTCAGCCAAACTGAAGGGAGAGAAAGTGTCGGGGAGCAAAAAGACCCCCAGCACCGTGAGGGAGGCCGCCGTTCCCCTGGAGAACCCAGACGGGACTAGTAAGCCCACATGACTAGCAGTGGAACTGTCTTCAATTTCCCATATTGGAAAAGAAGACTCACATGACCTGGGCTTAACCCACATCACATCAACAATGTAGACTGCAATTTTGATTCGAAGGTTAACCAGTGACAACATTAATATGATTTCATTTCAGAGTTCAATGAAGGTTACCCTTCATTAATTATATTCTGTTGTTTCCATTAATCCACACAGAATCAAAAACACCAACCTTCTCTGCATGGCAACAACTTCATCCTCCTCCTCTCTGCTGTTGCTTTTGCCTCTTTGATGAATTTATTTGCGATAATGATTGTGCATTTATTATTTAAACTTGCAGGTGGCTGTAAACTGGACGACGGGTTTGTTTAAGCAGGAAGAAGAAGACCAGATGTGATTAACACTCTTCTTTAACAGTATCTGTTTTAAAATAATTCCCAAATATTCCTGAGAAGGAGTTAATGCTGCTTATTAACTATATGGATCACAGAGCTGCAACGGTAAACTGATCAACAATATCTATCTTTTAAGCAACAATGCCAAGCATCTGGTGGCTTCAGCTTCTTAAATGTGAGGATTTGATACTTCTCAAAGTCAAATGTAATAGTTAACTGAATATCTTTGGGTTTTGGACTGTTGGTCAGACAAAGCAAGACATTTGAAGATGCAGGAGCAGCATTTTTCTCTATATTTTGATTTTATACAGGCAAAACAATAATTCTAGGAAATAATCAGCAGATTTCTCATTATTGAGTCATGATTAATATGCTTTTTGAATCTTTCTTTTCTTTCTTTCTTTTAACTGCATTTTCTTCATTGCCTCCATTTTTTCTATTGCCAAACGTGCCTCTAACAGTCCAGGATAAAACATGTCTGTAGCAGCAGAAAATGATTTCATACTGAATGGGGGTCAAACAGTTAAGATGTCAGTGGCAGCTGTGTGAATCACTGACAGCAGGTGTGTGCCAAAACACTCTCACCTCTGGTTGACTGACTCATGTTAGACTTTGAAATCAACGAGAGGTTAGTAAAAAAAAAAAAAAAAAAAAAAAAATCAAAGTGAGTTTATCAATGAGAAAAGTTAAAGGGTAAATCCTGGACTTGAATGTGCATTTAAAATTTGACAGAGGGCTCTCTATCAGCTTTGACTCTGGAATTGTGTCCAGATCAATAAGTTGTTCCATTTATTGTATATAATTCAATCACCTGTGCTGTGTCTGACTTTTACCATGATACACATAGTCCTACTGCAATGTTATTGTAGAGAAATATTCTATCAGTGCGATCTGAAAACATGAGTATCTGTTTTAACAGGTTGTTTAATACAGTATATTCTGTCAAATGTACAGTATGACAGTATGTGTATGATATCTTATTTTATATAGGCTACAAAAAAGAAAATCTTTGCACAGACATC